>NC_041389.1:182975009-182975738 GCF_002162155.2 Triticum dicoccoides
GATTTCCAGGGTTTTTGCCCCTCTTTTATTTAGGGTTTTGAGGCTTCCAATATTCCTCAATTCAAGTTTCAAAAATATAGACATGATGCACACATGAAGCTAGCCTAGAGCAAAGCCAGAAGCTAGGGATGTGACAACTCACCCCCACTAAACAAGAATCTCGTCTCGAGATTCAAGCATAGGGTAGGATGAAGGGGAAACGCAAACTAGTACAATCTTCACGATCCAGGGTGCACTTCAGTTGAACGTTGATTCATTCACCATCATTGTCTTGATGTCTTGCTCTGAGAACTCCAACTAACATGACAACGAGAGGAAAGGAAAGATCCTAAAAGAATGGTTCTTCTCGAAGGTCGAACAACTCAGGATTAACTCACGGAATGAGACATAGCAACATCTCTCGAGCTGAGAGGCGAAGCACACATCCATAGGAATGGAGTGAAGCAGATGACGAAGGTTCACTAGGTAGACCACAATTTCACGCTTAAGAAGGTGGTAATCGATTGTCAATGTAGCGAGGAGTAGAGTTGCCATGATACCATAACGATACACCTTAGGGAAGGTGACTCGTAGAGATATCCCCTTAAGTGGCAAAAGAATTACCTTTGATTCAAAGATCATTGAAACTCTTTATACCAGCCTAAGGCAATCACAAGCGATCATTTGGAGGGGGTCGATAGAATGGCATACTCGGACTTGGATGATGTGGATTACCTTGTTGAAGACAAC
>NC_041389.1:182975817-182983732 GCF_002162155.2 Triticum dicoccoides
TAATGGATGAATTTGCTTATCACCGGAAATGGAGGAGACCCATGGTAGAATGACACATTGGCGGTGCAAGCTGGGAACAAAATGCAAATGCTGGGAATGATTCTGGTAACTGGGGAAGAACCCAACAATAGAGAGTGAATTCACTGTTTGAGTAGGTCATAGCATTACCGAGGGGACTGAGAGCAAACCCAGCTAGTGCCGAGGATAACACGTAGCGCTTGTGCGTGCTCTCAAGAACTTGAGCAATTCCATAATCATCAAGGTTTTACCAACATCCGTGTCAAGGGTCCGGTAACACAACTTACTACCATGATGAATGGTGATGGAGGATGCAGATGCAAAGGAAGATAATACCTTCTCAGATTTCACCTTAGCGAGGCCAAGGAAATAAAATCTGGATGATCGACCGAGAGACATTTAGCACGCCGCTTCTAATGTTCTCCTTGATGTGCTAGGGTAACCCATTCATAGATATGGTTTGATATCTAGAACATTAAGTAAAGGTCGGACTTCGGGAGCAATAGAATCCATAAGAAACAGTTACGGAGGTAAATCCTACGAAATCCTTATGGGGAGGTGGCCAACTTCCTCAACAAGATACTACAATGATAGGTCTTCCGGCTGGGTGTGTTGGCCACGACATCCACTTTACCGGTTGTCGAGGGACCAATATTATAGTTCTTTGGAAATGTTCCAACCATCATATCTGCCTGAGATTCAGATCTGGTTGGTGTCAGGATATTCCAGACTCATCGAGTCTAGGAAGAAAAATGAAAGTTTGCAACACAAATCGACGAGATGACGTTGCGGGATTCATCAGGGATGAACTACGATAGCAAGCTCCAAAACATGAGCTGGTTCTGCTACAAACATGTGAACACGCTGCCTCAGACAAACATGATCATGTGGTAGTCTTATAATAAAACACTACCGAGTTCAGGTGGGGAACCATCAACGAGGATATCAAAATCCTTGCATAAGGTATACTCTTAAGAAGGAACTTCTTCTCCTTGAACAAATCAATCAGTGGCTTGGTGTGCTAGGATATACGTATGGAATGAAGATGATCAGTCTAACAGACCACAGAATTCTTCGCACGTGCATGACCGACTTGGGATGATTCCAAAGGAGCAAAAACAAACTTTCTCGAATTCACGACGGCAACTTACATCAAAATGCACGTGAATCAAAGGAAGTCACTCCTTTCATCAAACAAGTACTTCATGAGCTAGCATGAAGAAAATGCTTTCAAAAGTTTCCAACACTAACTTAATGTTCAACAACATCATGGAGGAGATAAGGATGTTGTCAATGGGCTCAACAACACCTCATCGGAATTTCCATATCACTGAACTTCCACCATCGTGTGAACACGGTGATAGCATTGGTCAGACCCAAAAAATATAATGGTGTATGCTCGAGGGATCAACCACGAATAAGACAACATTACGAGCATCGTTGGTACTGATTTGATTTGACGATAGCCCATACTCAAATCAAAGGATTGATAAGACAATAGGTCCAGCAACTGATCACAGGGACCAATCGATGAAGATATCATCTTCTTCAACACACACTACACAAGAATATCCCTTTGGGATGAACTAGGTCAGGCAACCTTTTATCTTCCAATTCTCCAGGTTGTTGTATAGCTTAACCAGCTAGCTCAGGGGTATCTAACACCGATTCTTGGAGAGAAGGTGGTTCGCAAGAAACCAACTTGATCACGAGCTCAACATAACAGTCAGATGACAGCCTGGTGATACTTTCGAGAAGATATTCGGAAAATCACGAACCACCGATATGTTACTAAGCTCGAGAACAATCTCGCTTTTGAGGGCAAGACGATATGATCAAATGAGTGAGGACTTGACAAGATCCTAACTCATCAATCGAAGGGTGCACCGAAATAAGGACTAGGTAGCACGATCAGTCTTAGAAGGATGATTCAAAAACCAACACGCTAAGAATGAAATTATTGTCCCTTAACTACCAAGCAACGAGGTTGCTGGGAGTATTGATTTCACACATCACGATTCACTTGTCGACATTCCGGTTACAATAACACAGGAACCGAGGAATGAACAATGATGGCAAGAAGTATCACTGTACCAAGAGTTCATAGGATGGTGTGCAATTCCTATAACAATCCCGATATAAAAGATGGTAATACTCCAAGGTAGAACAGAGCAAAAGCTGGATTGGCATTTTGATCTGCGGAGTACAATTGTTTTGACCCAATCCTAGATATGGAAGAGGTACTGGAGTTTGTTTCTCCTAGTCATTCCGTGATAGAATGGCTTGACGAACCACAAGGGTAATAGGCATCGACGAACGAATGCACGCATACTCTTGACTATCAATTGATAGGCGAGGGTCAGAAACAACTAAGATGGGACAACTCAAAAGAACATATGATTTTCTGAGTTGTGGATGCATGGATTAGCATGTCGAACGAAGTTCAACATATTTCTTCCGGATAACCCATGCAGAAAGGTAGAACTGGCAGAGTCACGATTTATGAATGGAGAACTCATCGAGAGCACTCTTGTTGTGATATTTCAGTTCAACGAGGAACTTCTGCCATAAGTAGTTCATGGTATTTGGAAGAAGAAGATACCACGGACTTCAAGGACTATCGCAAAGGTTACTAATATCCTAAAGGCACTAGCAATTACTATCAACATGAAGTAGGTAGAGTGAATCTCGGGTTCAAGAACCCAGGGATAGAATACCTATTACTAAGTAGCATCACGGGATGCTTTCGAGAATGATGGCCAGAATCATCACACTGGGAACACAAATCATGGCTAAATTACTAGATGATCCCCTGAGACACCTAGGGTCATAATAATTATTCCAACATAAAGGTCGAGGCAGTAGAATACCTCAACTCAACAATTAGTGTGATTGAGCTGGCATAAAGGAGCATCGAAACCAGAGGGAAAGGATTTTGCAAATGCATCAGACTATTTAGAAACCTGGAATGACTCGGACAGCATAACGGCTGTAAATGCTCAGAAAAGACTTGAGACATTCACAAAAATGGTGGCATAACCACTCAGAAGCACAATATCAAGGTTTCGAGATCAACAATTAACATATGGAGGTAGTAGGAACTGAACTCAAGCTTAAATCCAACAATCTTATAAGTCTACGGATTAGTAATACGTGATCCTGATAGAAAGAAGAGATAGCCTAGTTCTTAATCCCCGTAGAAGAGAAGATGATGACTCAGATCAGAAGGCCATGAGGTATAAGGAGTAAAAAGAGCCTTACGTTCCATCCCACAATCAATTCCCTTATATAACTAAAGAATTTCTAGACTCAACTTCGACCAGTTTGGCTTGGTAATCCTACAGGCAGTCAAGCTCTGATACCAACGCTGTCAGGACCCCGACTCAATGCCACATAGATCTAGCATGTAACACTTCATATCACTTTGCGTCCTCACGCACGGTATTCCCACGGGTGTCGCCTTACCTTTACCCGGGACCGTTTGCGCCTTTTGGCACACGTATATGACAGTGTCGCTAGCATCCATATGATAAGGAGCCCGGGCTGACATGGCTAGTCGTAAACCCAAAGTGGCACAAACTTACAGGGACAGGCATCCATGACCCAGCATCGAACGTGTCGGTCATCAGCGAGTGAATCCAGGCTGTAGCACTGGGCTAGCAGGACTCCGGTGAACCGGGCTGTAGCGGGCTAACAGGACTCCGGTATTCATCGCGTGACATTTCCCCGAAGGGACAGACACAGGAACGAAGAAGGACACATGCCGGCCAGCCTAAGTGTTCCGGAGCAATAGCAAGCTACCATGGCTCGGTGGAAACACTAGGAGACATTTCCCGATAAGAGAGGCTACTAAAGATAAACAACTAGATAGTCAGATCCCACACATACCAAGCATTTCAATAACATACACACAATATGCTCGATATGTGCAAACACAACATGGCATCACAACATGACTCTACGACTCAAGTAATTTATTCAATAGGCTCCGAGGAGCGAGATATTACAAACAGGGGTCTCATGACCCAACATTCAGAGCATACAAATCAAAGCACAAGCGGAAGCTATCATGTCTGGGTACAGACATCTATAAATGAAAAAGGCTGAGAAGCCTGACTATCTATCAGATCCTGCCGAGGGCACAAGATCGTAGCTGAGGTATCAAGCTAAACGTCGAAGTCCAAGCGGAACTACTAGTGAGACTGAAGTCTCTCTGCAAAACATAAAATAGGCAAACGTGAGTACAAATGTACCCAGCAAGACTTACATCAGAACTAACTACATATGCATCATTATCAACAAAGGGGTGGTGGGGTTTAACTGCAGCAAGCCAGCTTTGACTCGGTGGCTATCCTAACTACGACTGCAAGCAACTCTTTTGAGGTGGCGCACACGAGTCCACATATTCACCATATCAATACACCACTATGGATCCGCTCCCGTCTCCCTACGAGAACGCCATCCATAGCACTCACGCTTATCTTGCGTATTATAGAGTATCCACTTTCACTTGTCTATGAACTGATATAAGGGGTCCACGTTTCCATATCCGAGGAATCCGGCTATTCGAATAGATGATGTTAACCCTGCAGGGGTGTACTTCTTCACACACGCTCTCGCCACTTATCGCCCTGTACACGTCATGTACCTCGGCAACCTTCAAGCGGAAGCCGGGCGAGGGAGTCGGCCACGACCTGACTAACCGAACAAGTCTCTAGTCCAGGTTTATCGCCTATTCAGGTTCCATCCGCAAGGAGATCCGGCCGGGGTGTCGCTTACGGCCCCAAACGATGTGTGCAGGGTTCCCAAGCCCACCAACCGGGTGCCACTTGGTACACCGGGCCACTGTGCCTAGTCTGTCCCAAGCCCATCTGTACTGGGTGCCACTTGGTAGACTACTAACACTGCCTACAAACACCAGAAACTAGTTGCAACTCCTGGACAGAGATCAAGTTGATTAATAAGTCGAGAGGGCTTGGAGCGCCCGGAGCCCAATGTGTGGTAGTAACTGATCATGGATCACAAACACAGAACTCAGTTCCTGAGGACGGCTGCAATGAGACAACCCACCATGTACTCCTACATGGCCTCTCACCGCTACCTTTACCAAATCGTGTTCACACACTTAGCTCACACACAGTAGGACATGTTCACACGCCTCTGATTCATCCCCGATGAATCAGACCTGACTCAACTCTAAGCAGTAGCAGGCATGCCAAACAAGCATGAATGAGTAGGCACATCAGGGCTCAAACAACTCCTACTCATGCTAGTGGGTTTCATCTATTTACTGTGGCAATGACAGGTCATGCAAAGGATAAAGGGGTTCAGCTACCGCAGCAAGTAACAAGTATATCGTTGTTGTCCTAATGCAGTAAAGGAGAGCAGGAGCGAGAGAGTGGGATTTTATCGGAATGAACAAGGGGGGTTTTTGCTTGCCTGGCACTTCTGAAGATAGCATTGAGTCTTCATCAGTGTCAACGATCACATCATCGGTATCACGTCTATCGAGGGGGGGACAAATACCGGCAACACAAAAGGGAACACAATCAATGCAATGCACAATATGATGCATGATCATGACATGGCAAAATGAATGTGTTTGAGCTAATGCAACTAGCAACAGATTAAATGAAGTTGGTTTGAATACAAGATTCAAATTCAAACTCCATATGTGATTATTCAAATGCCATTTACTTCATTTGCCCTAAACAGTAGTTATAAGTTGTTCTAACATGCATGAAAATGGTACAGATGGATTCCTTGAATTTTTCTGATAATTTTTCATATATAATTTATTTAATTTGGAGTTACGGTTAATTTTCTATGATTTATTGAAGTTTTAGGCATTTTCTGGAATTTCCTGATTATTTTTAAATCCAGAAATACTTATTGCGTCAGCCTGACATCATCCTGACGTCAGCAGGTCAACTGGGTCGCCCAGAGTCAAACCTGACGTGTGGGGTCCACACGTCAGTGACTAACTAACTAACCTAATTTAATTAGAGCCTGGGCCCGCATGTCAGTGTCAGCAGAGGGGGTAATTAGTTAAAATAGACTAAACTAATTAACAGGGGGGCTGGCCCCACCTGTCATCGACCCAGGGGGGGTCAAACCCCTGGTCAGCGGGGCCTAACCCGCCGGCGGCTTGACGCCGGCGAGGCCGAGACGGCGAAGACCCTCGGGTTTCTTGCTCCGGCGTCCAAACGCCGCGCGGAGAGGCTCTGTGGGTTCCTAGTGCTCGTGCGCATCCGGAGAAGGCGACGGAAAGGCGCGGGGTGGTCAGCGCTCGCCGGAGTGGGGCTTGCGGCGGCGGCCGGAGCTTCGGGTTCGAGCGGGGCGAGGCCACAGAGGACGGGAGGGATGGTTAAGGGGCTCGCCGAGCTCCTGAGGATGCTAGGAGCACGGTGCCGTGCTCGGACGCGACCGAAACAGGCCATGGCCGCGACGGCAGCATGGCCGGCGGCAGCGAGCTCCGGTCGTCGGCAAAGTGGCAGCTGCGGTGTGCAAACGAGAGAACGGAGAGGGGGAAACAGCACAGGAGCTCACAGCGGGTGCAGTGGTGGCCTCGGCGAGCTCGGGGAGGCACCGGAGCCGACGAATTTGACGAAGATGGCCGGCGGGTCCGAGGTAGAAGACGACGTCGATGGCGGCGACGCGGCACGTCCGGGGCCTCGTGGCTCGTTGAGGAGGTAGAGGGAGGACCCGCGGAGCTTCCTGGGGCGTCGGTGAGGCTAGGGGTGGCCGGTGGCCATGGGTACGGCGACGATGGCGGCGAGCTCCGCTCGGTGGTGTGCGCGGGAGGGAAACAGGGGAGGGAATGGGGTCCAGGGGGAGAGGGGGGAGGTGCAGGGGGCGAGGGCGTCTCCGTGGCGTCGCGAGGGAGTCGGGGATGCTGCCACGGCGAAGCAGGAGGTGGCCGGCGCTCTTCGGGCGCGCGCCACGCCTCGCCTCTGCCTACTGGCAGAGGAAGAAGAGGACAAGGGGGGAGGTGGGCTGGCCAGGTGGCCGGGCTGCTAGCTGGGCCGGCCAGGTGAGGCCCAGGTGGGCTTGGTAGGCGCCAGGTAGCTTACTCTCTCTCTCTCTCTTTCTGTTTCTATTCTGTTTTATATTTTTCTTCTGTTTTTGTTTTATTTAAATTATTTTGCCACTGTTTTGAATTTTAAAATAATTCAAACAATGCCAAAAACTCCTCTGAATATTTTATAATGCTAGATGGACTTTTCCAAAAGCTTATAAAATATTTCAGGGGTATTTAAATTATATTCTAATTATATGAATATAATTCAAATTCAAATAGCTAAAGATTTAAATTCAAAGTCCCAAAAATAAATCCTTAAAAATGTTCAATATTTTGGTTGGGACCAGAACCCTTACCAAAAATTATCAAACATTTAAGAGGAGCACTTTGGAGCAATGAATGAGATTTCCAGGGTTTTTGCCCCTCTTTTATTTAGGGTTTTGAGGCTTCCAATATTCCTCAATTCAAGTTTCAAAAATATAGACATGATGCACACATGAAGCTAGCCTAGAGCAAAGCCAGAAGCTAGGGATGTGACACCGATTCGGCCGGCCGGCGAAGGCGGCGGGGAGCTTCGGCGCGGGGGCGGCGCGGAGGAGGGATGCCGACGCGGGGCGCGGGGGCGGCGCCAGCGAGAGCCGGCGGCGAAGGCTGGCGAAATCCGGCGATGGGGGCCGCGGCGGAGGTGGCGGACGGCGGCGGCGGCGAGGCGTCCGGCGGACGGCGCGGAGGCGGAGGAGCCTCGGGCGGTGGCGGCGGAGGGCGGTGCCGGCGGCGGCGCTCGGGGCCGGTCGCCGGTGACGAGGCGGCGAGGGCGCGCAGCGGGAGGCCGAGCGCGGGCGCGGATCCGGGCGACAGCGGCGCATCTGGGCCCGG
>NC_041389.1:182984205-183019871 GCF_002162155.2 Triticum dicoccoides
GGCTGAGGTGGCATCGTCTGATTGGTCGGGGCGACGTGGCGGCGGCGGTGGACACGTCCGGGAGGAAACAGACATGTCCGGCGGGCGAGAGGGAGGCTAGACTATGGTTTCGTCCGCGAAAATGGAAGGGGAAGGCCTATTGATAGATGGAGGGAGCTAGGAGAGTCCAAATGAGGAGCGATTTTCGCCCACACGATCGTGATCGAACGACCGAGAGCATGGAGGGGAGTTAGATGGGCTTTGGGCCACTTTGGAAGGGGTGTTGGGCTGCAACTCAAAGAGGGCTTTGCGGTTACCCGGTTAACCGTTGGAGTATCAAACGACCTCCAAATGACACGAAACTTGACAGGCGGTCTACCGGTGCTATACCAAGGCCACTTGGCAAGGCTCGGTCCATTTCGAGAAAGTTTAACACCCGCACAAGAGAAGAGGCAAAAAGGGGACGTCGGATGACATGGGAGCGCCGGATTGCGAAATGGACAACGGGGAAAAGGCTCGGATGCATGAGACGAACACGTATGCAAAATGAAATGCACATGATGACATGGCAAGATGCAACACGCAAGCAAATGACATGGCAACGACGGCGAATAACTGGCAGACACCTGGCGCATCGGATCCGGGGCGTTACAGTCATGCATGCTCTGGAGGGCCTTAGCAAGCCCAGACTCTTGAGTCTTAGAGTCACGCTCCAAGGACTCGTATTTCTGGATGAAATCCTAGAGCTCTTGCTGGACCTCGCTGCCCCGGGCCTCTTGCTTCTCGCGCGTGGCGCGTTCCTTGGCCGCTTTGTCTTCGCCATCGGCCAGCGCCTTCTTAAGGGCCGCCATTTTGGTCGTGGCCCCTATCAAAGTTCATGACGCTTCTATCAGCAGAAACCATATATGACGCTTCGCGAGGCCTAGATCTCCCTCGATCCGCTCCAGGTCTTGCTTTAGTCCAGAGACCTCCACAGTACGAGCGGCAGCGGCCAGCTACGACGCCTGCTTATTCACATAGACATCTTATGTTAGACTCCTGCGAACATTATTTCATCCTCTGTCCGGCTTTTCATTCCGAACACCAAACAGAGCATCAGGGGCTACTGTCTATGATGCGATATTCTCTTACAATTTTATTACTTACCTCAAAGCCTGTTAGAAGGCTAGCGCAGGCTTCGGTCAATTCGCTTTTGGCAGACCGGACCTTCTCAATCACCATACTCATAAGAGTATGGTGTTCTTCATCAATGGAAGCGCTGCAAAGCGTTTCCAGCAAGCTGTCTGGTGCCTCTGGATGGACAGAGGTCATCGGTATAGGCGGCTCGCCCTCCTTAGGGAGAGGCTGCCTGCCTGAATCCGGAACCACATGGGTTTCCGGAGCCGTATTCGGCTGGGGGGCAAACTGGCTGCGGCCCCCATTATCGGAGTCTATGGTGGTCTTCCCCCCATGTGCCCGGCGACTGGGATTTTTCCTGGGGGCGTCTCCAGAACTATCTCCCCTTGGCCTGGTATCCTTCGGGATAACACCTCGGTGTCGTCCGCGGCCCTGGGGGAGGAGGCTGTCGGAAGTGAATCATTGTTCATCGCCGACGGGTCCAGCGATCCTTCCGAAGAGGAGGATATCTCGATGTTGGATTTGGCCGGACTGCAGGTGCACTTCTGGCACGTTAAGAAGCGATAAAGCAAACATACTGGAAATACTATTGTGTTCGGATACTTACGACTTAGCCAGGGGCTTGGCCCTGGGTTCCCACTCCTCGCCGCTGTTGGTGGCTGCGGTGGAGTGGTCCGGATGGAAGGTTTTTCCCTTCTTGGACACCTCGGCCTCCCGTGCGTGGTGGCCTTCCTCTTCTTCCTCCCCCTGGTAGGGGGGGTGGATTTCCTCCTCCTCCTCGTCGTCTTCGGTGGAGGAGTGTGTCTTGGTGTCTTCGGACGTCATGTCCGATGCAACCTTGCGCCGGAGACCTTCTCTGGTCCCCGCGGCCGTCTTCTTGGCCTTCTTCTCCGGCACCTCATAGGGCGCCGGAAACAACATCTTCGTTAGAAGAGGCGATTCTGGATCTTCAGGTAGCAGAGCCGGACAGTCGATCTGCTCCGCTATCACTACCTAGGCCTGTAAAATTGGCATGGAGGCTTAGATTCCTCCCGCGGATGTGATGGTAAAAGGCATATCTTGCAAAATATGAAAACTTACTGGATTGGCTCGGTGTTTCGCGCTGAGTCCACGATCTTCGGTTATGGGCGGTGGTACCTCGTTGGCCTTGAAAAGCACCTTCCAGATGTCTTCGTGCGTCGTGCCGAAGAGCTCTCGCAGCATCTGGTGTTCAGCAGGGTCGAACTCCCATAGATTGCAAACCCGTCCCTGACACGGAAGAATTCGACAGAGGAGCATAACCTGGACCACGTTGACGAGCTTGATTTTCTTGCTTATCATATTTTGGACGCAGGTCTGAAGTCCGGCCAGTTCTTCCGCTGAGCCCCATGCTAAGCCCTTCCCTTTCCAGGAGGTGAGCCGCATGGGGACGCCGGATCAAAATTCAGGGGTCGCCACCCAGTTAGGGTCGCGCGGCTCGGTGATGTAGAACCACCCCGATTGCCACCCCTTCACAGTCTCCACAAAGGAGCCTTCAGGCCAGGTGACATTGGGCATCTTGCCCACCATGGCGCCTCCGCACTCCTCTTGTTGGCCGCCCACCACCTTTGGCTTCACGTTGAAAGTCTTCAGCCATAGGCCAAAGTGGGGCATGATGCGAAGGAAGGCCTCGCACATGACGATAAACACCGAGATGTTGAGGATGAAGTTGGGGGCCAAATCATGGAAATCAATCCCGTAGTAGAACATTAGTCCGCGGACGAACGGGTGGAGGGGGAATCCCAGCCCGCGGACGAAGTGAGAAAGGAATACTACCCTTTCCTGGGGTTTCGGGGTAGGGATGATCTGCCCTTCGGCCGGAAGCCGATGCGCGATGTCTGTGGACAAGTATCCGGCCTCCTGAAGCTTCTTGATGTCCTCCTTCATGACGGAGGAGGCCATCCACTTGCCTCCCCCTCGGGACATGTTCGTAAGGTTTTTGCGGAGAAGGTGAAAGCTCGGGCGTTGGAGCTCGAGAATGGATGAGCAGATGAAGAAGAAGGCGTGGGTGAAAAAGAGAATCATTACCTCTTTATAAAGGCGGCAGTCATGTGCCTCCTCACTTGCCCTTGAAACTCGCTTATTCCCCAAGCACCGTGCTAATGGCACGGTTGGGTTACCCACGCCCGTATTGATGAGAATCCCGTGATAAGGGGAAACGATCTCCGCTTCGACGAGACGTGCCAATAAAACCACCTCGCAAGACGTGCAGTAGCAGGTTGAGAAAATGGTTCGAATAATGACCGGGCCACAGCGTGATGTCACGCTATGGAAAAGTTGTCAGCAGATTAGACTCATGGAATATTGTGCTCTCTACGGTGGTATGTGGAACTTGTTTTGCAGAGCCGGACACGATTCTTGAGTTCAAGGTCTACTTTGGAGTATTCGGAGAAGGAACCCGCCTTGCAATGCCGAAGACAATCTGCGTGCCGGACTCGTCGTCATTGAAGCCTAGTTCAGGGGCTACTGAGGGAGTCCTGGATTAGGGGGTCCTCGGACAGCCGGACTATATGCTTATGCCGGACTGTTAGACTATGAAGATACAAGATTGAAGACTTCGTCCCGTGTCCGGGTGGGACTCTCCTTTGCGTGGAAGGCAAGCTTGGCGATTCGGATATGTAGATTCCCTTCTCTGTAACCGACTCTGTGTAACCCTAGCCCCCTCCGATGTCTATATAAACTGGAGGGTTTAGTCCGTAGGATAAGGACAATCATAATCATAGGCTAGCTTCTAGGGTTTAGCCTCTACGATCTCGTGGTAGATCAACTCTTGTAATACTCATATCATCAAGATCAATCAAGCAGGAAGTAGGGTATTACCTCCATAGAGAGGGCCCGAACCTGGGTAAACATCGTGTCCCCCCCTCCTGTTACCATTAGCCTTAGACGCACAGTTCGGGACCCCCTACTCGAGACCCGCCGGTTTTGACACCGGCACCTCCATCCGGAGAAGACCCCATCAATACCTCCTCACGGAGAAGAATCGGTTACCCTTTGTATCGTCCTTTATTGGACTTGGATCTTGTATCTCTACTTGTGTTTCGATGATATAGCACATGTGTGATCATATTCTCGTTGGTTGAGTGTTTTCTCTTGTGTTTCCCCGTGATTTCTCTCATTCCCCTCCTCGTGTTATTCCTGTTCCTCGTAGGGATCCTCTCCAAACGTTAAAGATCGGCCCCTAGGGTTCTACCCTACACCATCTTGGTATCATGAGCCATGTTGATCACGTTTTTTGAGCCCCTACCCCGTGTTTTCTAGCTTGATTTTGTTGTTTTCTTCCTAAATCCGAAAATCCCCACCAAAAATAGCCCCTTTTTTTGTGATTTGTTGGTCAGTTGAAATTTTGTTGGATTTGTGTTTCCATGTGTGGATCTAGCTTTCCCCACCCTCCCCACCCTTTTCCTTCCACAAATTCGCTCGAATTCAACATCACCACTTCCCTCCACCTCAAAATTGAGTTGTTCTTCCCGTGCCCGATTTTCGCCTAGGCATCGGACGACCATGATCCACCGGACGTCCGACGACCGGACGACCGTGACACTCCAGACGTCAGAGAAAACCTGACGAAACTAAAAGTTTTCAGTTCGGCCACCACCACCTTCCACACTTTCCACCACATCTTCCAAATTCTCATACCACCACAATAGCCCACATACACCACCATCATCCACCAATACCTCCTATGACGATTTTGACACGTTTTGGTCTTTGAGATTTTGGGTTGTGGTTCCCGTGTCCTATTGTGTTTCGGCTATATAGGTACGGTTTGACGTCATCACCACCACCACTCATCTTCGCAAGGGACTCATCATCGCCAAGGACGGTAACCTCAACGACATCTTTGTCATACCTTGCAATTGCATTGATAACCACATGGCCTTACTTTTGCGTTGCTTACCCATCGAGACTAGCAATTGAATATTGTCGGCAACGTGACTTGTGCACATTAGTGATCATACTCCATAGCATACGTACCATACCATAGTGGTACATATCTTGCCATCATATTTTGTGTCACAAAGTTGTCATCGCATACACAATTGCTATCTTGGTTCATGAAGTTTTGCATGAGAAAAGAGCTCAAAAGTGAAAGAGCCAACAAGCTTTAAAGCAAAGAGGAAAGATAAGCAAAGAGCTTATAAGCAAGAAATATAGCATCATACTACATTAAGATTGTCATATCCGATCATCTTGGATCATATCACCGAAATACCATACATATAGCATACTTGGGATAGAGGTCGTTGCATTTTTGCTTAGTAGGTTGTGCACGAGTTACATATCCGCCTATTGTGCAATCGTGCTAGCATCTCTCTTGTATTGTGCAACAAGAGCATTTTCGTGGATTCCACATTTTGGCTCATTTTTGGTTTGCACAATCCCACTTATCTATTTGCGTGTGTGTTTCCGTGTACCTCTACTTGCTTGGTCTACTTGTTGCATTTGCAAATTTGTGAATCTTCTCCAACATTATTGAAGCTCACTTACAATTGCATCAAATTTTGTGCCACCATCCTAACCAAGCTCCACCATAAGCTTTTACTTGTGTAGGTGTGAGAACCGACAAGAATTGGTACCAATTGTGCTATTTCATTGTTTGCATTTGAGTGATCTTGATTCATCTCCAACATCAGTCAAGATACATTTGGTATAAGTTCTTCTCTTTCTCCCACTCACATTTTGCTTGGAATGATGGATAGGCCAAGTACTTCTACCAACCCACTCTTCATCGAGCAAGACGACGACATGTCATCATATGTCACCAAGAGCCACCTCTTTGGTGCACAACGAGCGTTGCATCAAGAGCAACAAGCGATGACCGACCACATCGACAACCTCGCCACCGACTTGCGACTCTCCGAGCAACGTACAAGGGACTAGTTCGACAACAAGCTCGACGCTCACAAGCAAGAGAATGATGCAGGAATGGACGAGATCCGCGCCTTGTTGGTGAACCGCCCTCCTTCAACTTCTTCATACTCAGGACGGAGCCGCTCAAGTCGACACTCCGACGACACCTACTCCGGCTCAAGTACTCAGACATCAAACACTCTTCGACGAGCCGCACGTCAAGACCGTTATGCATCTCGCAATCCTCTACATGACAAGCATTCATAAGAGCAAGTCGACGAGCAAGTACTTCATCCTCAACCACACCAAGTAGCTTTTGCACAAGCTCAAGAACGACAATGTCAACGTCGCCAAGAGGAAGACCGAGGGCGTCTACATCAAGAGGAACAAGATGTCGAGGCTCAACGTCTTCAACAACAACAACGTGAAGCACAAGCTCTTGAGGCGCAATGTTCCCTTCAAGAATCAAGTCGGGCCATCGCCAACTGCAATCGAGATCGGTGCAATCAAGAGGAAGCACTTCAAGAAGAAATCTAAGAGCAGAACTATCAACCGCGAGTGCAACGTCCAGTTCCTCAAGCTCCTCCTCAAGCTCGACAAGCTCCTCCACAAGCTCGACAAGCTCCTCCTCAACCTCAAGTTCAACATGAGCAAGAAGACGATGGACTTCCTCCACACCAAGAGCAACATGAGGTTGATTATCCTCCACGTCAAGGGCGTCATCATCAGCCTCGACAACAACACAATGAAGAGCAATGCTACGGCAAGCTAAAATTCACAATGCCCAAGTTCAATGGAAGCAATGATCCCGAAGAGTACCTCTCATGGGCATTGAAGGTCGACAAAATCTTTCGTTTGCACAACTATGAAGAAGAGAAGAAGATCGCTATGGCATCCCTTGAGTTCCAAGACTATGTGCTCATATGGTGGGAACAAGTCCTTGAGCGCCGAGAAGCAAGAGGTGAACCACCCATCACCACTTGGGCTCAAATGAAAGATGTCATGCAAGCACGTTTTGTGCCCACCTACTACAACCGCGATCTCTTCAAGAAGCTCCAACTCCTCAAGCAAGGAACAAAGAGTGTTGAAGAACACTACAAGGAAATGGAGATAGCAATGATACGAGCCAATGTCACGGAAGATGATGAGCAAACCATGGCACGTTTCTTGAATGGACTCAATCATCCCATCAAGAAGATTGCCGACTTCCAACCCTACTCCAACCTCATTGAGCTTGTGCATCAAGCTACCAAAGCCCAACGTCAAGTGCAAGATGACTTCAAGTACGCCAAGTACTCATCCAAGACCTATGACTTCTCCAACAACCAAGCTTTAACGACTCCTCCAACTTCTACATCAACCAAGCCATCTACAAGCAACGACGACAAGTCAAGTTACAAGAAAGCTTCGACAAGCTCAAGTCGTCCTCCTCCTACTACAAGCAACTTCAAGCCGCGCGCTTCATCATCTACTCCGACTGATGAGACCATCAAGACAAGCTCCTTCAAGTGTTTCACTTGCGGTGGCCGAGGCCACAAGTCGTTCCAATGCACAAACAAGCGCACCATGATCCTCAACGATGATGGAACCTATGACTCCATGAGTGAAGAGGAAATGGAAGCCCTTGAGCAAGTGGCCATGCACCGGCGCGTGAACAAAGATGAAGATGATCAAGTCTTTTGTGATGAGGATTCGAGCCTCGCTCTCGTTGTGTCCAAAGTGTTGACTCTTCAACATCAACAAGACGAAGACCAAAGATGCCACATATTCCACAAAAAGGCCGGCATCAATGGAAGGTCCATCAAGGTCATCATCGATGGAGGTAGTTGTCACAACTTGGCAAGTGAAGAACTATGCTCCAAGCTACAATTGGTCAAGATGAAGCACCCGCACCCCTACAAAGTCCAATGGCTAAGCAATTTCGGCACTATACGAGTTGAGCATACGGTCCAAGTCTCCTTCAAGATTGGCGCATATGAGGACACTTTGGAGTGTGGTGTCGTCCCGATGTCCGTTTGCCACCTCCTTCTTGGTCGACCATGGCAATTTGACCGCGGCATCATCCACAATGGGTGTACCAATCACTATAGCTTCAAGATGAAAGGGAAGGAATATGTGCTACGACCTATGTCTCCTAGTCAAGTGATAGCCGACAAGCAAGCCACCCATCATGGAGAGAAGAGTGAGAAAGTGATCCACCCAAAAGAGAGTGAGAGCCACAAGCCAAAACCGAGTGCCTCCACGATGAGCAACAAGAAAAACTTAGTCCTATTTGCCACCAAAAGAGAGATGGAGAAGTGTGTGAGAACCCATTGAGTGTTATGCACTTTGTCCTTGTGTGCAAGGATGGGGACCCAAAAACTAACACCTCTCACGATCTACCTTTAGTGTTATCTTCTCTTTTGCAGGAATTCCAAGATGTTTTCCCCGATGAGCTACCTCCAGGTCTACCTCCTCTACGAGGCATTGAGCACCGAATCGACCTCATCCCCGGAGCACCCCTACCAAACAAAGCTCCATACCGCGTCAACCCCTAAGTACAACAACTAATTGACAATGGACATGTACGTGAAAGCTTAAGCCCTTGTGTCGTTCCCGTTATAATTGTGCCCAAGCAAGACAGTTGTTTTCGCATGTGCTCGGATTGTAGACCTATCAAGGCTATTACCGTTCGTTATAGGCATCCCATTCCTCGCTTAGATGATATGCTTGATGAACTTAGTGGTGCCACCATTTTCTCAAAGATTGATCTTAAAAGTGGCTATTATCAAATCCGCATACAAGAAGGTGATGAATGGAAAACCGCATTCAAAACCAAATTTGGCTTGTATGAGTGGTTGGTTATGCCTATGGGTTTGTCGGAAGCTCCCGGAACTTTCATGCGTCTTATGCATTTTGTGCTTCAACCTTATATTGGAGTATTTGTTGTGGTTTACTTTGATGACATTCTTGTTTTTAGCAAATCTATGAAAGAGCACCTAAAGCATGTTAGGTCTGTTTTGCAAACTCTTCGCAAGGAACGTCTTTATGCCAACATGAAAAAGTGCACATTTGGTGTCGACAAGCTTATTTTCTTGCGTTTCATTGTCTCTTCCAAGGGTGTTCATGTTGATGAATCTAAAATTGAGGCAATTAAAACTTGGCCCCAACCCACCAATTTGCAACAAGTGTGTAGCTTTCTTGGCCTTGCGGGTTTTTATCGTTGCTTTGTGAAAGATTTTAGCACTATTGTCGCTCCTTTGCATGCCTTGAGTAAGAAGAATGCTCCTTTTGTTTGGGGATCTTTACAATCTACCGCTTTTGGTGAGCTCAAGTCTTTGCTTACTCATGCTCCGATTCTCACTTTTCCCAACTTTGACAAAACTTTTGAGGTTCATTGCGATGCAAGTGGTACCAGAATTGGCAGAGTTTTGATGCAAGAAAAACGAGCCATTGCATATTTTAGTGAAAAACTCTCCGGTGCTCAACTTAACTATCCCATCTATGACAAAGAATTGTATGCTTTAGTGCATGTGCTACATGTTTGGGAACATTATCTTAGACCTCATGAGTTTGTCATACATATCGATCATGAAACGCTTAAGTACTTAAAAGGTCAAACTAAGTTGAACAAGCGTCATGCCAAATGGAGTGAATTTATTGAATCTTTCCCCTATGTGATCAAGTACATTAAGGGTAAGGAAAATGTAGTTGCGGATGCACTTTCACGCATATGCACGCTTGTCACTAAACTTGAGTTGAATGTTATTGGCTTTGAGCACATAAAAGACTTGTATGCGAATGATCCTTCCTTTGCTAATCCTTATGCTAAGTGTTTGACGCATACATCTTGGGAACGATATTACATCAAGGATGATTATCTTATGAGAGCTAACAAACTTTGCATTCCTGAGTCTTGTCTTTGTTTGCTCCTTTTGCAAGAGGCTCATGGAGGCGGACTCATGGGACACTTTGAACGCGACAAGACATTCGCCACGCTCTCCAAGAACTACTTTTGGCCCAAGATGTTCTGCAACGTCTCACGCTTCACCAACCGATGCTCTACATGTCGCAAAGCTAAGTCTAAAGCTCAATCCCATGGTCTTTACATGCCTCTTCCTATTCCGTATCAACCTTGGGAAGACATTAGCATGGATTTTGTACTTGGTTTGCCTAGAACTCAAAATGGCAAGGATTCCGTGTTTGTTGTTGTGGACCAATTTTCTAAGATGGCACATTTCATTCCTTGCAACAAGATAGACGATGCTTCACATGTTGCCAATCTTTTTTGTAGGGAAATCTTGCGACTCCATGGAGTACCAAAGACAATCGTCTCCGACCGTGATGTCAAGTTCTTGAGTTACTTTTGGAAGACGCTATGCGCCAAGCTCGGAATCAAGCTCTTGTTCTCATCCTCATACCATCCTCAAACCGACGGCCAAACGGAGGTGACGAACCGTACGCTCTCCACTCTACTTCGCGTGTTGATCAAGAAGAACATCAAGGAGTAGGAGGAGTGTCTACCCATCGCCGAGTAGGCCTACAACCGTGCAAGACATTCGACTACCGGCAAGTCCCCCTTTGAGGTCGTCTACGGCTTCAACCCGTTGTCCCCATTGGACATTCTACCTCTACCACTACAAGAGCGCACCAACATGGATGCGAGTGCACGAGCAAGCTACATCAAGAAGATGCATGAGGATACAAGGCACACCATCGAGCGCCAAGTACAACGACTAGCGACCAAGCTCAACGTCAACAAGCAACCCATGATATTCAACATTGGAGATCTTGTGTGGCTACACCTTCGCAAAGACCGCTTCCCCAACGAACGCAAGTCCAAACTCCTACCTCGAGCCGATGGACCCTTCAAGATGCTAGCACGCTACAACGACAACGCCTACAAGATCGACCTCCCACGAGACAAGTATAGCGTGAGTGACATCTTCAACGTCAAAGCCCTCTCGTCATACCATGGTGATGAAACTTTCGATCCGAGGTCGGATCTTTCCCAAGGGGGAGGGGGAGATGATGAGGAGCATCCCTCGCTCATCCCCATGGACGTACCTACATCTCCCTCGACACCACTTGGACCCATGACAAGAGCTCGAGCAAAGGCTATCGAAGATAAGGTGAACTTTCTCCTCTCCGAACTCCCTCTCTCTACTCATGAGACATGGCTACTACCTCATGCAGAGACTCGGTGCATGATCATGTACTTGGAGGAGAGCCACGGAACAGCTACATGCAATGGCCAAGACGGCGAGGACACCAAGCGGGAAGGACAAGAAGAAGAGCTGCCAAGGAAGCTACAGGCTTCGGACGACCGGCCCAGCCCGGACGTTCGACCCCTGGAGATCGCTACAGCCAAGAG
Organism: Triticum dicoccoides; assembly: GCF_002162155.2. Classification (NCBI taxonomy): domain Eukaryota; kingdom Viridiplantae; phylum Streptophyta; class Magnoliopsida; order Poales; family Poaceae; genus Triticum; species Triticum dicoccoides. The sequence goes on from NC_041389.1 coordinate 182,995,526, forward strand.
AAGAGAGGCAGGCCAGAGCTACAGGCTCCGGACGACAGGCCCAGCCCGGACGTCCGACCACTCCCAGGCCCCGGACGACCAAGTCCTTCCGGACGTCCGGCCCTTCCCCAACGAAACCGACTCTATGGAATTCCGAGGAAGACCAGACGATCGTGCGCCTGCCAACAGAACTACTATGGACGTCCGAAGAACTCCGGACGTCCGGGGCCCCGCGACCCTCCAGACGACCGGCGCCCCACAGACGTCCAGACCCTGGCTACGTCCAGCTACGGGTTGATGCCCTTGTACCCCTTCACTTCGCCCCTCATTTGCACTATGACTATAAATAGACCTCTCCCACCTCCTAACTAGGGTTAGCGTTGATTTAGCTCATTTGTGAGATAGAGCCTCGCTCATCCATCCGGATCTACTCCTCGTGAGGGACCAACACCTCCATTCGGAGAAGATCCACCTGGACTCAAGACCTCCATCTGGAGAAGACCCCATCAAGACCTCCTCACGGAGAAGAATCGGTTACCCTTTGTATCGTCCTTTGTTGGACTTGGATCTTGTATCTCTACTTGTGTTTCGATGATCTAGCACATGTGTGAACATATTCTCATTGGTTGAGTGTTTTCTCTTGTGTTTCCCCGTGATTTCTCTCGTTCCCCTCCTCGTGTTCTTCGTGTTCCTCGTAGGGATCCTCTCCAAACGTGAAAAATCGGCCCCTAGGGTTCTACCCTACATCACATACATCTATTGGGATAGGTTCCAAAAGGACAAGTAAAATTAGTTTTCTCTTGATCAGGTTGTGAAACAGGTATTTGAGAAAAACCAGAATATCCATTAAGAAAACAAAAGTGTGTATGCTTAGATAATGTTTCTACCTTTTGATCAATAAAAGGCAGAGGGTAATGATATTTTCTAGTAGCTTTATTTAATTTTCTAAAATCAATTACCATTCTATAGCCAGTAACAGTTCTTTGTGGAATAAGTTCATTTTTATCAATAGGAACAACAGTACTACCTCCCTTCTTAGGGACACAATGAACGGGACTTACCCATCTACTATCAGTTATGGTATAGATTATACCTGCTTCCAAAAGTTTTAGTATTTCAGTTCTTACCACTTCTTTCATCTTAGGATTCAAACCTCGTTGGTGATCAACAACGGGTTTAGCATTAGGTTCCATATTAATCTTATGCTGACATAGAGTGGGACTAATGTCTGCTTCTTCGGGATTTTTAATAATCTTTCTTCTTCATGTTCTGAAAGGTTAGCACTAATAATAACAGGATATATCTTCTTCTCATCAAGATAACCATACTTCAAAGTGTCTAGCAATTCTTTTAATTCAAACACGATATCACATTTAGGTGGAGGAGGGCCTCCTAGAGTTTCAATAGGCAAATTGTTTTTATGAAGAGGTTGTTGTTCGAAGAATATTCTATCTATTTAATTTCTTCCATGCAAGTTCATATCATTTTCATGGTCTAGCAAATATTGTTCTAGTGGATCAATAGGAGCATAGCAATAGAAGCAAGACCAATTTATTTCATCCTTACTAGGTAATTCTTTCTTATGAGGTTGTCTACTAAACTTAGAGAAGTTAAATTCATGAGACTCATCACCAAAGCTAACACTGACAGTTTGTTTATGGCAATCTATAGTAGCATTGACAGTGTTCAAGAAAGGTCTACCAAAGATAATGAGACAAAAGTCATCTTGTGGGGATCCAAGAACTAGAAAACCAGTAGGATATTTTATTTCCCACACAGACCTCAACATCTCTAACAATCCCAAGTGGTGTGATGGTGTCTCTATTAGCAAGTTTAATAGTAACATCTATGTCTTCTATTTCAGCGGGTGCTATATCATTCATAATTTCTTGGTATAAGGTAAAAGGAATAGCACTCACGCAAGCACCTAAGTCACATAAACCATGATAACAGTGTTCTCCTATTTTAACTGAGACAATAGGCATGCCAACAACTGGTCTATGTTTATCATTTTCATCGGGTTTGGCAATTCTAGCAGCTTCATCATAGAAATAAATAACATGCCCATCAATATTTTTTACCAGGAGATCTTTAACCATAGCAACACTAGGTTCTACTTTGATTTGCTCAGAGGGTTTAGGTGCTTTAATATTACTTTTGCAAACCACAGTTGATACCTTATCACGTTCTTTTATCCTAACAGGGAATTGTGGTTTTTCAATATAAGCAGTAGGCACAACTGGATCAACATTGAAAAATAGATTCATCTTTAGCTTTAACTGGTTCTTTAATTTCTTATTTAATAGGGGGATGATAGACGTCAATACGCTGCAACGGCTGACCGCGCGGGTCACAACACGACAACCCGAAGGGGCAACGTATAGGCAGCGTGTGGATCGGTGCAACGGCGAGGAGGACATAGGGACTGCAGCGCTGCAGTCGGAAGTGACGACGCAGCGGCAGCCCGTTGCTTGATCGGTGGAGGGGCGCGCATACTCGGTGACGATCTTCATGGGAACACGTGGAGGCGTGCACAAACAACTGATGAGGTCATTCAGTCGCGCGACGCGGATGGAGTGGATCGTGGGCGGTCAGGTGATCAATGTGATCGCTCGTGAGGTCGGAGACGCTGCTCGGTGATGAAGTGGTCGAGCCACCGAGGCCACACGCGAACAGCCGGCGCGTGCACGCGGCAACGCCCGAGCAGGGCGCGAAGGTGCACAACACAACGCAGCCGACCAACGCAAGGGCCAGCAGCCTGATGCAACCGAGCAGGGTGGAGGTGTGGTTTGTGTACGACTCCCAATCGGATCACAGCGACAACGACCCGCGCAGAATGACTAGCGGACAACAACCATTCCAAGCAATAGCATGTCGCCGAGGCAACCTCATCAATGTAGGGGCTGGTGTAGTCGCTGTCGAAGTCGAACTAGAGGCGCGCAAGGGTTGATGGGCGGCTGGCCACACAAACCAATCGTAAATCGGAAAATCAAAAAAGAAACGCAGATCAAATGACTAACGAGAAGGGAGAAAACTTGGATCGATGGACTAGGAAAAAAGACTCTTAAGACAACCGATAGATGCAATCAACAGAAGAACCCTAGCTACGGGTTGCGCAGCCCCTGATAGAGATCACGGAGATTGACCACCCTAGAGACGGGGCAGCACAGAAGTTGTGGTGGAGCTAATTCAGGAACTTGTGACTGATACCAGGTAAGAGGATTAGAAAGGGATTGGTGTAATGCGGGGCATGCATTATTGAGCCTCAAGGACAAGTATATTTATAGTACAAAATTTGAAGGGTAAGAAGCCTCTTCTAGAGATAAGATAGGAATCGTATAGCAAAGAATACAGTCAATCTTAACAAATCCTAGCATACCATAATCTATACTAATTCAATTAAAGGAATACCACATTATCCATCCAGCTTGAGAAGGCTGTCTCTAACTGAGGATAGTTTCAGTGAGTGACATTAGCATCTAATATTGTGCATAACTGGATGCTAAACAGTTGCACAACTAAAAAATATCAGAAACCAAGAGTGTTCGAATCCTATTTGCTGAAGAAAACAAGTGAAACTGAACTACAACTAGTCGACAACACCTTACCTTTTCGATAAAGGGTGCTTTTTATTGACTCATAATGTAGCATCGAGGGATACAATCATAACGAGTACACACCCGGCCTCTGCATAACTAAGATGCACACAGCCAACTCAACACACACAAAACTATCACGCCGACAAAAAGCAAAGTCATACAAGACCGAAGCTATGTCTAGACAGATGAAAAAAAAAAAACAAAGCACTGAAAGCACCGAGTGACGATATACATGCAGCGACCATCCGCGCCAACAATCTTTTGACAGCATAAAAATGACGAGAAGGGTTCTCCAAAAGCGACGCCTCCAACAAGGGAAAGGCGTACAAGCGCCACCGTCGCCCAATCCAACCACCAAAGGTCAGACCGTGGGTTTTCACCCTAAAGATTAAATCCGAGCAAATTCCGAGCAACGCCATCAACAAGGTGACGATGCAAGAACGCCGCCATTGCCAGGTATAACCAACTAGGACCATACCAGAGTTTTCACCCCGGAGCTCAAGACTGGGTACTCAATATACCACCCAATCGAAGTCGAATTATGATGTCTCCTCCACTTGCCTCGATCCCAATAGTTGTATACGCGTACGGTCCCAGGCGAGCAATGACCATATCTGTATAGGTTGGTTGACGAGACTCGACAAGAGCCACTCGCCACCACCCGAAGAAGTCTTTGACGGGGAGGATGGACAGCGACATCTCCAAATCCTGAGTTCGGGACACTTCGAAGGTCCTGCACCATCCTCGAAAGTGGCAGCCAAGCCTGATCTCCACGAGACTACAAAAGCACTCGCTTCCACTAGCTCCGTCGTCCTCACCTATTGATGCAAATCATACAGGTTGAAGCCTCTCAGGTGACTACCGTCCGGCCAATGACCGCCCAGCAGCTTGCTGGCCAGAAACATGGTGCCACCCGACATTACGCCCGAGCCCGAGCGATAGACCACCGTGACCGCGTCTGCCCGCCAAAGAAGCGAGTGATGGCCACGACCACTGCACTTGGCCACCGCCTCAACATCCAATCCATGGCGGGGAAGAGCGGAGCAATTCCCGTGCTCATGCCGAGGAATTGATGGCGCCCCGAGCTGTTGCTTCCATTGGAACCAATGGCGTGTCCATGAGTGGTGGCGGCAAGCACCATAGTGCCCTCCTGGCCACCCATAGCAATCCTTCCAATGGATCCAGCCTGACATGGAGCGCCGCCGCCGCCGCTGCATCTTCGGCCTTCACAGCATCAAGTCGCCACGAGCACCTCGCCACACGTCGCTCAAAGTGCCTTGGGAAGGGAACCCCGCCGCCGCCATCAGCCGCGCGGGCGAGCCCGGCGGCGGCGAGGGAAGAGCGCACAGGAACTGTCGAGAAAAACGGATCCAATCGCCGCCCGAGCCGCCCTCCCGGACGACGCGGGGGCCTTCCTAACTACCACGAGTCTGAAAAGAAAAACTGTCCCTACAACTAGCTTATTGAACATTAGGCGCACAGTTCTCCTGGGTGTGGCAGAATAATGGAAGGACCTGCTCACGTCCCATTCGTGAGCCAAACTAACAAGAAATGCAACACTAAATGAATGAATTACAACCGTGGTCTGCAAGAAAAGCATGGCCCTACGAATAGAAAAAAACCCAAACACCTCCGATTGGTCTAGCGTCAACAATGGGTATGCGCTTAGAGGTGACCGTCAGGTGCGAATTCCAAAATAAAATGAACATCCGATCCATTATTACCCTTTCCAGCATTATTCACCATGGGATTTGATACCAGGTTCATAGTCATCGCTCCCCTCATGATGTAACCAACAACCACAAGATAGTGATGCCACAGGGGATAGCAGGTTAAGCGAAACTCTTAGAATCACATGTTGGAAAGAGGCTTAAATGCGAAGGCCGGGGACGGCATCATGCCCTGAGTTTGACTCGTTGTGTTTCAGAGACATGCTTGCGAATTGTGAATCGAGGTCTCTGCTGTTACTACGATTGTGGGCAGGAGTCTGCTGCTGAAGTATGTGCTGTTGTTGCTGCTGCTGCTGTGGAACAATGATCTAAGACGACCTATTTCCCGCTCAAACATCTCCTGTTGCACTGCAGCATTGGAGGAAAAAACTACAAACCTTGTTTCTTCATAGACAAACTAGGTGAAATATATAACATTTCCCCACAAAGATGGAAAAGAAAGAAAACATATGAAAGATTTCTGATGACTATTATCACGGAACTACAAATATATGGTTTAATTGCATTCGTTCTTGACAGACCAATTTCTTAGCTGGTGGTCACTGTATGTTAGCAGATCAGTGGGTTACACTATTTACAGCATATGAGCATTGCATATGGACATACACTATCTAAGACATGTCTCCCTGTATTTTATCCTATATTCTGAATAATAAAGGCATCGTCATCATGTAAACCAAACACACCCTAACAGAAGGAGGTAAGCTTAAGCCAATGCCTCACCATTCACTTGACTATGTGTGCAGTAGGAACTAGGAACTATGATTAGTGTAGCAAAACATGGTTTCCTAATGTCAAAACTCCATTCTCAAGTCAATACAAACAATTTGCGTACAGCTTGCGTTGAGAATGAAAAGTCGTGTTTAACAAACTAATTTATGCAACACAAGTAAATACTCCCTCCGTCTCAAAATAAGTGTCTTGAACTTAGTATAAATTTGTACTAAAGCTAGTACAAAGTTGAGACACTTATTTTAGGACGGAGGGAGTACAGAGTAGTAAGCAAAGTAAAAGAAGCCCTCGAGTTTTGCAATGATAACACAATCTGCAACAACTGATCCCATCCCTTTTTAAAACTATTGTCCAACCGCATATTTCCTGCCCATCACAAAGATTGTCTTTTTATCCAATATCGAACACATATCGAGATTAAAGTAGCCTGACTGCAATTATGCAAAATTAGAGAATCTAAATACAAAAGTATAGAACATAGGGAGTTCATAAGGAAATCATCAAAAGAAAGCCCGACGGGAAAAGTTACTTGCACTGGAAACTGGGGTATTATAAAAGCCAGAAGGGCACATACAAACTCACCACGTTTTATTACATGCTCCTGAGATAAACTCTCAAGCCGCTGTTTCAAGGATTTGTTCTCCAGGTCTAACATGATATTTTGTTGACCAAGAAAATCCATTTCAGCTGAAACTTCTATCCCTTGTGTCTGCAAAAATTAAACAGAGTGAGCATTTCTCGTATATGTTTAACGTAACGCTAACTTCTGGCAGAGAAGAATGATCCAGTTCACTTCAGTAACCTGTAAGGCTTGAACTCTTTTCTCGAGCTCTGCAATGTATTGGAGCTTCCGGACACGAGACCTCTGAGCATATTGCCTGTATGAACATTTAAAATAAAATGATAAATGTGAAACTTCAAGGTTTATCAGTAATTCAGTATATTAAAATTTGAACACTAGACATGATGTCCTGCCATCTTTTCAATAAAGCTCATCCTCTCTGCGGAGACAGAAACCATAACATTTCTATACGCTCACCAATTTGGTTTAGATGTGCACTCATATAGAATTATAGATATACACCTACTGTGTAACTGTGCACTAAGATTGAAAATGATCACACAAGTAGGCCGCATGTAAAGTTCCTTTAAGACTTCAACTTAAATAGCTAGAAATTTGGACTTGCTGCTTTGTGTAATCACAGATGCCGCAACCAAAACACAAGTCAAAGCCTACATGTATGCCGCAGTAACTGTGCACACATATAGCTAAGCAGTAGATGCACATTTGTCGCCTTCTAGTCATGTTTAGTAGCACTTATTTGTGTCGGTTACTCAGACAGTATATCAGAGCGGGAAAAAAGTCAAGCTTGTGTGTGTCTGGAAATTGGTGTGTGCAACTATGAGCCAATCTTCACCAAATGTAGCTTGCAGACTCGCCACCGGCACCGCTGCATCGCTACCTTGTTAGGTAGCACTTATTGAACTCTATCAATTGCTTAAACAACTGAACATCATAACCACACATTCATACTCCCTCCGTTCCAAAATAGATGACTCAACTTTGGACTAACTTTAGTACAAAGTTGGGTCATCTATTTTGGAACGGAGGGAGTAAAATGCAGTATAAGTACATGGCTATGTGCACCTTATAGATTCACAAGACAGTGAGAGCATGATAGATTTTAAATGTAGGCAACGCAAGGGTTGGTGATGAGCTTAAGTGTAGCAACTCAAAGGCCTATTCCAACCATAATTCATTGCTAATTATCAGGATTGGTGTTTCATGAACATGAAATTCTATGAAATCAACATGATTCTTGTAAGTGATGGTGATGGGCAAAAAAACGATTAAACTAACTGTTTGGCGCGTTTGGTGTCTGCTTCTGATTGAGAGTGCCTTTAGGTGTTCGTCACTCTCATTTCGTGCTGCTCCAACCATGATCTGATTATGAGATGCATCACCATATCCTTTCATGTCTGCCCCATTCAGCATGACAACATGATGCCCACCATTCTTCTCCCTCACTGGCAGCGGCATGCTATCCCTCACAGGAAGTGGAATGCCACCACCCTGCAGGAACATCTGTCTGGGATCCCACGGCGGGCCCTGCCCCTGCGGTCGCCCAAATGAGCTCGGCTCCCGGAAAAACTCTGGTGTGCGGCCCCAGGAACCAACTTGTCCTCCTGTCCTTATTCCATCAAGCACATTGCCACACATGCCAGCAGAAGCAGCGGCGGTGGTACCGTCAAACAACGTGAACGAGTCGCTGGAAGACCTGCGATGCCCTGGACGGCCGTAAGGCCGCGCCGGTGAGTCGGGCTCGTCGAGCAAGTCATCAAGTCACGAAGGCTGCTCGTCGACGAGGACGCTCTCCGACGAAGTGCGCTGGTGGCCTTGCCTGTGGTGAGCTTCCCGCGGCCTCCCGATCGGGCCGACCTCGGCTTGCGGCGACGGCGACGGCGACGCCGCCGAGAACGGGATGCGCGGCGGAAGCAATGCCTGCTTCTGGAGCCTCCCGTTCGCTATCATGGCTGACTTGACCAAACTGCACAAACTGCAGAACAAATGACAGGAATGAAAAATTGAGATTTGGAAGAAAAAAAAAACACCAAAAACTACATCACGAAAAAATTATAGAATTCAGGTCGGATTCCAGGGGCTCAAGGGGCAGATCTCGCCTACAAAGCCCCTAGGTGCGAATAATCGAATTGGCAAATTCGCATCAAGGATGCCGAGGATGCCACATCTGTGCGCCACAAGCATCGACTGCTCCCAAGAACTGCTCAATGTTTACATTGAAACGGCCTTGAAAACAAATCGACTCTTAACACGATTTTGCAAAGAAAAAAAAAAGATTTTCCCAGACATGAATGAACGACAGGTCACAAAAGCGGATGGTAAGAGAGTGGAAGTCGATTGAGAATTGCGCAGATAGAACCATTTCGAGACCGAGGAATCCGTACAAAACATGAAATAGCCTTACAGAATCGGAATCAAATGGAACAACGAATTACCAATTGGGCGCGACACCAGTGCGTGGCCGGCCTCTTAAATTGCTGGAGCAAAATCCTGATTCTAACTCCTAATCTTGGGAGCGATTGGATTCGGAGCTTCAGCCACGATGACGGGAGAGGATAAAAAGGCGAAACAAATTTTACGAGGAGAGACAAATCAAATAAGCCGAGTTAAAAATATTTATAACGGCAACAAACTTTCGACTTTAAACGGCTACGATTGGATCTTGGCTTAGGGGACAGTGTAGAGACTTCAGTTTAGGCCGTGCAACTCTCGATGCATTGCTCTCGTGCATTAGGCACGTACATATGATGTACAAGACGGGATCACAACCTCAACTATACAAAAAAACTAAAAGGTGGGCATACGATAACCCCCACCCCGCCGCGCACGTGCAATCTAAGCGTCGCCAGAGACACAGAGACTGGAACGAAACTCCTCGAAAGTGAAAGTAGGCCGTCCCTTAGTCATCACATGGGCGAACTGATGTGTGGTCGGAACATGAAGAACCCGAATGCGTCCAAAGGCTACCTGTTCGCGCACAAAGTGGATGTCAAACTCGATGTGCTTCGTCGGTGATGATGAACGGGGTTGGCGGAAAGATACACCGCGGAGATGTTGTCACAGTAGACAACCGTGGCATGTGAGATGTCGTGATGCAACTCCTGAAGTAACTGTCGAAGCCAAGTGCACTAAGCGGCTGCGTTAGCCACTGCTCGGTACTCGGCCTCCGCGCTAGAGTGCGACACTGTAGGTTGTTGCTTGGACGACCATGAGACGAGGGAGGGACCGAGGTAGACGCAATAGCCGGAAGTGGAGCGATGTGTGTTGGGAAAGCCAGCCCAATCAACATCAGAATAGGCCACCATATTCATAGAGGTGGACGCCGCGAGGGTGGGTCCGAGGGACATCGTTCCATGGATATATCGGAGAATCCGTTTCACGAGCGTCCAATGAGAGTCACGAGGGGCGTGCATACGGAGACACACCTGCTGGACATCATACTGCAAGTCTGGTCGGGTGAGCGTCAGATACTGGAGAGCACCAACAATAGACCGGTAGAATGGGGCGTACGACGCTGGCAAACCCTCGAGAGCTAAAACCTTGGCCTTCGTGTCAACAGGAGTAGCGACAGGATGGCAGTTGAGCATACCGGCATGCTCAAGTAGCTCATGCGCACACTTTTGCTGACGAAGAAAGAAGCCATCGGGTCGCCGAGTGACTTCAGTGCCAAGGAAGTAATGTAGAGTACCCAAATCCTTGATGGCATCACGTAGCCGGAGAGTAATCTGTTGAAGAAGGGCAGCGGATGATAGAGGCGAGGGTGTCCTGATCTTTCGATGAGATGATAACTATCGATTTGGTGAAGCCAACTTTGACGATCCGACTACAAACATGCACGACGTTGCGCCCTACCATCGCTAAACCAATCTCCTAAGGTTACTGATGATGCTGGAAGCACGATCATCCTGACCACAAAGTTCTATTCCTGTATGCAATCGAAGAACAAGCAAGAATATGAAGATGAGGGAAAAAGAAAAGTTCAAGAATATGAAGATAAGGGAAAAAGAAAAGTTCTATTCCCATACACCTGCAATTAGACATGACACAAAAGTCTGTGAAGTATTTTTGTCCTGGATAACATAAGTAAATTATTGCACAGTTAGGATTAGAAATCACCTCATAGATATGCATGTATGCAATATTTTTGGTCGTATCCAAGGAAGTCATGTCCTCATCATCCTCCCCTTCTTGAAAACAAAGCTTTCATCGGCGTTGCTTAATCTGAAATGTGACTAATAACAGAGACGAAGTGTACATGTTATATATGTATATGTCATCCATTTTTATTTCCCCGGTTTTTGCACATATGACACATGTATACATGAGTAAATTTCATATGTCATAAAATAAAAAGGCAAAATATTAACACAAGAAGTAGAAAGCATGAAAATATTGCAACTCAGTTTGCACATATAAGAAGATTTTCTTCATATTAAAAGATTGACAATGTTCATTATTAAACCATCTCAATATTGGTGAATAAACTTTAATTGCTTCAAATTTACATGCTACAACATGCTTAAATAAGCAAACATGCAACAAGTCATTTGACACAGAATCATCACCAATATTAGAGGTCATATCAATATGATTAAGCATTGGCACAAATTTTTTTAAACATATTTGATCCAAATCTGATTTATTCTGTGGTTCACATTGTTCTTTCTCAGTTAATTCAATAGGTGCACTCAACATTGTTGATACTGCATTTGTTTGATCACATGGCAAAGTCAAATGATCAACATAGTCCTCTAAAATAGGTGTTGTGATCAAAGTAGTGGGTAGGTCATCACATGGTGCATTGAAATTGACAAGGCATTCATCATACTCGTGTGGAGGTGGAAGATCAACACCTTTATCATTACCTTTTATGATCAACTCAGATGATGTAGGCACTCTCGATGGTGATGTGTCACACGGTGGAGGTGATGTAGTCCTCACAACTACGCATATGGTTGTCATAGTATGCCTAGTAGTTGAAGAAACAACCGTATCAACTCTTGGAATGTGCACCATGTGCTTGTTCTCCTTGTGGGCAACACGTCGTTTTATTTCCTGTTTAGCTTGGCAAGCAAGACGAAACAAATGGTCCATAGGATAACACTCTTCATGAATTAGTATCTTATTAATATCACGGTTGAATCCTCCCCAAAATAAAACCATAAGATTTTCTTCACTTTCTTCTAAAATTGAGTGCAACAAAGTAGTTTGTAAATCATCATAATATTTTGTTATGGTGTTAGTGTCTTATTTTAAATGTTGTAATTTTTTAATCATGCCACGAGTATAATAAACATCAATGAATATATCTCTCATGACAAGTTTTAAATCATCCCAAGTAGTAGGTATAAAATCAGGGTTTAACCGACAATATTCACTCCACCAAACTAAAGCAAAGCTACTGAAAGTACTAACCACAGCTTGAAATTTTCCACGCTCATCAAAATTATGGGAAGCAAATATATCATTTATTTCGTACTCCCATTCAATATATAAATCTGGCCTAAACGACCATTAAAGGATGGCATGGAAACATTAACCTGATTATGCGCATTCTGATGTCGTTGCTCCTCTCGTGACGGTTATTATGTTTTCTTAGGTGGTGGAAAGTCTCCCCCGATCGATGATGCCCAAGAACCAACAACTCTAGAACCTGCCATAATTAGTAGAAAACAAGAAATAAAATTCGAGAATAACATTCCTATGAACTACTAGGATGTGATGGTAAAATGCTCATAGTATAGCAAATATCAATGGCTTACAGGTTCTTACCATGCAGTAGGTGGTGACTGGCAACCAGCGGTGTCAAATAACTCCAAAGATTGAGTAAAGCGATGGCCACGGGAACGTACTTATGCACAGTGTAGAAATATGTGAACCTTGGAAGGCTTAAATATATGGTAGCAATAGATTAGCAATAATCAATTCAGAGATGCAACGTTGAATAAACGCTCAACGATGGTATTATGATGGTCCTAGGATAGACCGGAGTAAAGATGCGAGTCTAGAACACTAATGAGGTCACGGCATAGCACAACTAGCATCAATAAAGGATATGAAGTAGCTCTGGACAGCAAGATATAAGTGAAGATCACAATGTCAGTAAAGATAATGATGATAAACAACTGCCAAGCAGGATATACCAACAACTCTCTCTCTCCAACTTTCCTCTAGAAAAGTTTGTGCCAATTTTATGACAATTTTTCTCAAGAATGGCACTAACTCAAGCTTTCACACGCAAAAAGAATTACTCAATTCCGAGTTGATATGAGGAGTAAAAAATCTAAAACTAGGCTGAAAAACTGGAATAAGGTGTGTTCGCGAACTTCAGAGGGCAAAAAGACCTATTTAGAAGCCGATTTTTAGGTGTCAAATATTGAACATGCTTCTGCAACTATTCAGATACAGCTCATCACTAGCTTTAATTTGAGTACTCGAGGGGCCAAAACGGACTTCGTATGAGGAAGATATGCCTGTTTTACTGAACAGTGCACAAAACATATTCCAATCCAAATTCAGCTACGAGATTGAGTCTAGATAGATCCAAATTTTGTTTGACCGTCAAGATGATGTCGTCAACATAGAGCAACAAGTAAGCACTCATGTCGCCATGGTGATAGACGAACAACGAGGCATCTGAGCGAGTGACACAGAAGCACAATGTCTGAAGAAAACCAGCGATACGCTGGTACCAGGCGCGAGGTGCTTGCTTGAGGCCGTAGAGAGACCGAGACAGCAAGCACACAAGGGCAGGATGAGTGGCGTCGATGAAACAGTGGGTTGCTCATAGTAAACCCGCTCCGCAAGGTGACCATGAAGAAAAGCATTGGAGACATCCATCTGATGAATTGGCCAGCCGCGAGAGACCACTAGCTGGAGAACGGTACAGATCATGCTCGGTTTGACAACTAGTGCAAACTTCTCGGTGAAGTCAACTCCAGTGCGCCATCGAAAACCATGGACCACCTAGTGAGCCTTATAGCGCTCAAGAGTGCCATCCGAGCGGGTCTTGTGATGAAATACCCACTTGCTGCTGATGACGTTGGCGCGAGGAGGCCGGGGAACCAGTGTCCAAGTGCGGTTCCCCTGGAGAGCATTGAACTATTCCTGCATCACAGCAAGCTAGTGAGGATAACAAAGGGCTGCCCGGATGTAGGAATCGGTGACGGCTCGACGGTGGAGGCAACGAGGAGATACTCATGCTGGAGTACCACAGGCTCAGGAGGTGGACGCCGGCCCTGGCCCGTGTTAGAGGGCGAGACGGCAACTCTGGGACCGCGGCAAGCATAGGTGGTGAAGACGACTCTGCCTCGGTGGAGGACGGCGAGGCGGCAGAGGCCCCGGCCGCGCCCGAGGCCAAGGAGGGGATGGACGACGCGGGAGCGCCCGACGTAGCCGGAAAGGATGGCTCGGGGGACTCCGAGGGCTCCAACTCGGTGTCCGCCCCGGAGCCCGAACCACGGGGCGTCGAGGGGGCACGACCGGAGTCAGGGGCCGCAGGTCGACCCACGGCGCGAGGAGCGCCAGAGCCTGGGGGCGGTCCGAGGACAGAATGAGGTCGTCCACCAGATGATAGAGTCGAAGGTTCGTTGGTTGCCGGCGGCGGGTACCTGCTGAAACGGAAACACCTTCTCATCAAAGTAAACATGTCGTGAGGTGAACACCTAGTGTGAGACAGGATCGTAGCAGCGGTATCCTTTGGTATTAGGTGGGTAGCCAAGAAATATGTAGGCAACTGAGCGAGGTTCAAGCTTATGAGGCGGAGGCGGCGATGCTAGGATAGCAGAGGCAACCGAAAATGTGAAGCTCATCATAAGAGGGAGGTGCACCAAGATAAGATGATGAGGTGCAAAGTTTTCGTGAGTGCGGAGAATGTTAATGAGTGATGCAGTGGCAAGTGCGTCAGGCCAGAAGCGCGGAGGCACATTGGCATGGAAGAGAAGCATACAGACGCAGTCGTTAAGTATAGGGGCAAGTGAGACGAAATGTCATGGCATGTGTGGTGAGAAGAGTGCGAATAGCCAGGTTGTCAAACTCCTTCTATCTGTTTGTAACGCTAGAATGGGATGCCCAAATTGCATGAAAACATAGGAGTGGAAAGCAGCAAGAGTAGATATAGCATCAGACTTGCACTGCAATGGAAAGGTCCATACATAATGCGCAAAATCGTCAAGAATAACAAGATAGTAGAGATAGCCCATATTACTTGCAACTGGAGAGGTCCATACATCACTGTGAATTAACTCAAACGGGTACGACGCAACGTGAGAGGAATCCCTAAACAGAAGTCGAGTGTGCTTGCCGAGACGACAAGCATGACAAGAGTGATCATCGTTCTTATTACATGTGAATGAAAAACTCCAAAGTATATGACAAAGGTGCCGGGGTTGGCATGACCCAAGAAAGCATGCCAAAGGTCCACACTGGTGGCTAGGGCGACAAGAGCGGCAGAGGTGGTGGAGGCGGTGGAGTGGTCCAGGTAGAGCTAGTAGGGGCTGTCACATCGGGGGAGCACCATCCCGGTGCGAGCGTCCTTGACAGAGAAACCAAACTCGTCAAACTCAAAGGCAACAGGATTTTCACGTGTAAAAGAATGAACGAAAACAAGATTTGTAATAAGATTAGGGGAGACTAAGGTGTTAGATAATGACAGTGGAGTAGATGTAGAAGGAAAAGATGCATGTCCTATGTGAGTAATGGGAAGGAAGGAACTATCAATGACGGTGATACGAGTAGAGATGTGGACGGGATAGGAGGTGTGGAGATTACCGGGATGAGCGGTCTTGTGAGCTGTAGCTCTGGTGTCCATGTACTAGTCACTGCCGCCGGTGTAGTTGGACGGGGTGGGAGAGGAGTGCAGAGCTGCCAGCAAGGCCGGGTCCCAAGGCGCGAGGGGAAGTGCGGGGACCAACGACTGTGGCGGCGCCGTCAGGGGCAGCAGCGACAACCCTCCATGTCGCGGCGGCTGTCCATAGGAGAGAGGCCCATAGGGCACCACATAGGCCTGCAGCGCGGGGTAAAATGCATGATGCAAGGGAGGCCGCGTGCCGAGGATGCCAGGATCAGGAGCACGTGGAACCGGCATGGAATAAGCATGCACGACACCGGTCCACGGGTTCTGGCCGGCGTACCATGGGGTCGGCTGAAGCTGCTATGGTGGATGGGCGGCTCCACCCTGAGCGCGTGGGGTGGCTGCTGCTTGCGCCCACCAAGCCGACCCTTGCGGCGTCCCCCGTTGGCAGTCGGGGTCGGCTGCTATGGCAGGAAGGGGCTGGCGCCTGCAGGAAGGCCGGCGGGGGCAGGAGGGCCGACGCGGGGCGCTGCTAAGGCGGCGCCAAGCCACCGCGGGTGCCGGTGGTGAGGGCGGTGTGAGTGGCCCGGGTTCGCGCCATCTTTATCCGTCGCTCCTTGAGCTTTAGGTACACCACACCTTAGCATAGGTTGGCTCTGGGATGAGGGTAAGGTTGGAGGCGACGTTCCCAAAGTCTTCGTCGAGACCGGCGGTGAGGGTGCTGATGAGGAGCTGGTCGCCGACCATCGCACCAAGATCGAGCTCATCGGCAAGCTTTTTGAGGCGCATGAAAAAATCATCGATAGATGAACCAAGCTGCTGGCACTCGTAAAACTCACCGTGAAGGAGGACCTTGCGCTGAAGTTTGTTATTGGTGAAGAGGCCGTTGAGCTTGGCCCAGATAGCGTAGGCGTCGCCCTTGTCGTACACTAAAGGAAATATGCCCTAGAGGCAATAATAAAGTTTTTATTTTATATTTCCTTGTTCATGATAAATTTTTATTATTCATGCTAGAATTGTATTAACCGGAAACTTGATACATGTGTGAATACATAGACAAAACAATGTGTCCCTAGTATGCCTCTACTTGACTAGCTCGTTGATCAAAGATGGTTAAGTTTCCTAGCCATGGACATGAGTTGTCATTTGATAACGGGATCATATCATTAGTGGAATGATGTGATGGACAAGACCCATCCTTTAGCTTAGCATAATGATCGTTCTGTTTTATTGCTACTGCTTTCTTCGTGTCAAATATATATTCCTCCGCCTATGAGATTATGCACCTCCCGGACACTAGAGGAATGCCTTGTTTGCTATCAAATGTCACAATGTAACTGGGTGATTATAAAGATGCTCTACAGGTATCTCCAAAAGTGTTTTTTGGGTTGGCATAGATTGAGATTAGGATTTGTTACTCCGAGTATCAGAGAGGTATCTCTGGGCCCTCTCAGTAATGCACATCATATGAAGCCTTGCAAGCAATGTGACTAATGAGTTAGTTGCGGGATGATGCACTATGGAACGAGTAAAGAGACTTGCCGGTAATGAGATTGAACTAGGTATGAAGATACCGACAATCAAATCTCGGGGAAGTAACATACCGGTGACAAAGGGAACAACTATATTGACATTACGGTTCGACCGATAAAGATCTTCGTAGAATATGTGGGAACCAATATGAGCATCCAGGTTCCGCTATTGGTTATTTACCAGAGAGGTGTCTCGGTCATGTCTACATAGTTCTCGAACTCGTAGGGTCCGCACGCTTAACGTTCGATGACGACAGGTATTATATGAGTTATGTGTTTTGGTGACCGACGGTTGTTTGGAGTACCAGATGAGATCACGGACATGACGAGGAGTCTTGAAATGGTCGAGAGGTAAAGATTTATATATTGGAAGGTTACATTCGGACACCAGAATGGTTTTGGGAAGTTTCAGATGTTTTCCAGAGTACGGGGGGTTACCAGAACTCCCTGGGGAAGTAATGGGCCAACATGGGCCATAGGGGAGAGAGAGGGGAGCCCACAAGGGGCTGCGCGCGCGCCCCCCATGGGTTGTCTGAATTAGACAAGGGGAAGGGGCGCAACCCCCCTTTCCTTTCCCCCTCTCCCTCTCCTTCCCTCTCTCCACCTCCATGAGAAGGAAAAAAGGTGGAGCGAATCCTACTAGGAGTGGAGTCCTAGTAGGACTCCCTCCCTTGGCGTGCCCCCTTGGTGGCCGGCCTCCTCCTCTCCTTTATATACGGGGGCAGGGGGCACGCAAAAGGCATAACAATTGTCTTAGCCGTGTGCGGTGCCCCCCTCCACCATTTACTCCTCCGATAGTATCATGGTAGTGCTTAGGTGAAGCCATGCACGGATCACATCACCAACACTGTCATCACGCCATCGTGCTGACGGAACTCATCAACTCCATTGACACTCTACTGGATCAAGAGTTCGAGGGACGTCATCGAGCCGAACGTGTGCAGAACTCGGAGGTGTCGTACGTTCGATACTTGATCGGTTGACTCGAGAAGACGTTCAACTACATCAACCGCGTTAAGTTAACATCGCCGCTTTCGGTCTACGAGGGTACGTGCACACACTCTCCCCCTCTCGTTGCTATGCATCTCCTAGATAGCAACAATGGCATCCGAGCTAGGTCTATGCGTAGATGATATGCACGAGTAGAACACAAAGAGTTGTGGGCGCTGATCGTCATACTGCTTACCACCAATGTCTTATTTTGATTCAGCGGTATTATTGGATGAAGCGGCCCAGACCAACCTTACATGACCACGTCCATGAGACCGGTTCCACCGACAGACATGCAACTAGTTTTGCATAAAGGTGGCTGGCAGATGTCTGTTTCTCTAACTTTAGTTACATCAAATTTGACTGCAGCCGGTCCTTGTGAAGGTTAAAACAGCAAACTTGATAAATCACCGTTGTGGTTTTTTGTGCCGTTGGTTTGTACGGTTCATACTAGCAGCCCGTAGCAGCCACGTAAAACTTGCAACAAACAAAGTAGAGGACGTCTAACTTGTTTTTGCAGGGCATGTTGTGATGTGATATGGTCAAGACATGATGTGATATAAAGATTTGTGTATGAGATGATCACATTTTGTAAAAGTTATCGGCAACTGGCAGGAGCCATATGGTTGTCACTTTATTGTATGAAATACAAGCGCTATGTAATTGCTTTACTCTATCACTAAGCGGTAGCGATAGTCATAGAAGCAATGGTTGGCGAGACGACCACAACGCTACGATGGAGATCAAGGTGTCAAGCTGGCGACGACGGAGATCATGTCGTTGCTTCGGTGATGGAGATCATGAGCACAAGATGATGATGTCCATATCATGTCACATATTTGGATTGCATGTGATGTTTATCTTTTATGCATCTTATTTTGCTTAGTACGGTGGGAGCATTATAAGATGATCCCTTACTAAATTTCAAGGTATAAGTATTCTCCCCGAGTATGCACCGTTGCGAAAGTTCTTCGTGCTAAGACACCACGTGATGACCAGGTGTGATAGGCTCTATGTTCAAATACAATGGGTGCAAGCCAGATTTGCACACGCGGAATACTCAGGTTAAACTTGACGAGCCTAGCATATACAGATATGGCCTCGGAACACTGGAGACAGAAAGGTCGAACATGAATCATATAGTAGATATGATCACCATAGTGATGTTCACCATTGAAGACTACTCCATCTCACGTGATGATCGGACATGGTTTAGTTTATTTGGATCACGTATCATTTAGATGACTAGAGGGATGTCTATCTAAGTGGGAGTCCTTAAGTAATATGATTAATTGAACTAAATTTATCATGGACTTAGTCCTGATAGTTTTTTGCATATCTATGTTGTAGATCAATGGCCCGTGCTACCGTTCCTTTGAATTTTAATGCATTCCTAGAGAAAGCTAAGTTGAAAGATTATGGCAACAACTACACAGATTGGGTCCGTAACTTGAGGATTATCCTCAGTGTTGCACAGAAGAATTATGTCCTTGATGCACTGCTCGGTGCAAGGCCTGCTGCAGGAGCAGAAGCTGACGTTGTGAACGCCTGACAAGCTCGTTCTGATGACTACTCATTAGTTCAGTGTGCCATTCTTTACGGCTTAGAATCGGGACTTCAAAGATGTTTTGAACGTCATGGACCATATGAGATGTTCCAGGAGTTGAAGTTGATATTTCAAGCAAATGCCCGAGTTGAGAGATATGAAGTCTTCAACAAGTTCTATAGCTGCAAGATGGAGGAGAACAATTTTGTTAGTGAGCACATACTTAGAATGTCTGGGTACCATAATCACTTGATTCAGCTGGGAGTTAATCTTCCAGATGATTGTGTCATTGACAGAGTTCTTCAATCACTGCCACCAAGCTACAAAGGCTTCTTGATGAACTACAATATGCAAGGGATGGAAAAGACTACTCCCGAGCTCTTCGCGATGCTAAAGGCCGCAGAGGTAGAAATCAAGAAGGAGCATCAAGTGTTGATGGTTAAAAAGACCACTAGTTTCAAGAAGAAGGGCAAGGGTAAAAAGAAGGGGAACTTCAAAAAGACTGACAAGCAAGTTGTCACTCCCGGGAAGAAACCCAAGTTTGGACCCCAAGCCTGAAACTGAGAGCTTCTACTGCAAAGGGACTGGTCACTGGAAGCAGAACTGCCCCAAGTATTTGGTGGATAACAAGGATGGCAAGGTGGTATATTTGATATACATGTTATTGATGTGTACCTTACTAATTCTCGTAGTAGTGCCTGGGTATTTGATACCGGTTTGGTTGCTCATATTTGTAACTCGAAGCAGGGACTACGGATTAAATGAAGATTGGCTAAGGACGAGGTGACGATGCGCGTCGGAAATGGTTCCAAGGTTGATGTGATCGCCGTCGGCACGCTACCTCTACATCTACCTTCGGGATTAGTTCTAGACCTGAATAATTGTTATTTGGTGCCAGCGTTGAGCATGAACATTATATCTGGATCTTGTTTAGTGTAAGACGGTTATTCATTTAAATCAGAGAATAATGGTTGTTCTATTTATATGAGTAATATCTTTTATGGTCATCCACGCTTGAAGAGTGGTCTATTTCTGTTGAATCTTGATTGTGATGATACACATATTCATAATATTAATGCCAAAAGATGCAAAGTTGATAATGATAGTGCAACTTATTTGTGGCACCGCCGTTTGGGTCATATCGGTGTAAAGCGCATGAAGAAACTCCATAAAGATGGACTTTTGGAATCACTTGATTATGAATCATTTGATACTTGCGAACTGTGCCTTATGGGCAAGATGACTAAAACTTCGTTCTCCGGAACAATGGAACGAGCTAGTGACTTAATGGAAATAATACATACCGATGTATGTGGTCCAATGAGTGTTGATGCTCGTGGCGGGTATCATTATTTTATGACCTTCACAGATGATTTGAGCAGATATGGGTATATCTACTTAATGAAACACAAGTATGAAACATTTGAAAAGTTCAAAGAATTTTAGAGTGAAGTGGAGAATCATCGTAACAAGAAAATAAAGTTTCTATGATCTGATCATGGAGGAGAGTATTTGAGTTACGAGTTTGCCTTCATTTAAAACAATGTGGAATAGTTTCGCAGCTCACGCCACCTGGAACACCACAACGTAATGGTGTGTCCGAACGTTGTAACCGCACTTGATTGGATATGGTGCGATCTATGATGTCTCTTACCGATTTACCACTATTGTTTTGGGGTTATGCATTAGAGACAACTGCATTCACTTTAAACAGGGCACCGTCAAAGTTCGTGGAGACGACACCGTATGAACTATGGTTTGGCAACAAACCTAAGCTGTCATTTGTTAAAGTTTGGGGATGCGATGCTTATGTCAAAAGGCTTCAGCCCGATAAGCTCGAACCCAAATCGGAGAAATGTGTCTTCATAGGATACCCTAAGGAAACAATTGGGTACACCTTCTACCACAAGTCCGAAGGCAATATTTTTGTTGCTAAGAACGAAACCTTTCTAGAGATGGAGTTTCTCTCGAAAGAAGTGAGTGGAAGGAAAGTAGAACTTGATGAGGTAATTGTACTTGCTATCAATTTGGAAA
Organism: Triticum dicoccoides; assembly: GCF_002162155.2. Taxonomy (NCBI): domain Eukaryota; kingdom Viridiplantae; phylum Streptophyta; class Magnoliopsida; order Poales; family Poaceae; genus Triticum; species Triticum dicoccoides. The sequence goes on from NC_041389.1 coordinate 183,017,042, forward strand.
GTAGCTCATCCGAGAAATCTATTCCCATGATGCCTACACCAACTAGAGAGGAAGTTAATGATAAAGATCATGATACTATAGATCAAGTTGCTACAGAACCTCATAGCTTTGGCAGAGCACGACCCGCACAAGAGTGGTACGGTAATCCTGTTCTGGAAGTCATGTTACTTGACCATGACGAGCCTACGAACTATGAAGAAGCTATAATGAGCCCAAATTCTGATAAATGGCTTGAAGCCATGAAATCTGAGATAGGATCCATGTATGAGAACAAAGTGTGGACTTTGGTGGATCTGCCCGATGATCGGTGACCCATAGAGAATAAATGGATATTCAAGAAGAAGACTGATGCGTATGGTAATGTTACTATCTGTAAAGCTTGACTTGTTGCAAAGGGTATTCAACAAGTTCAAGGAGTTGACTATGATGAGGTGTTCTCACCCGTAGCGATGCTTAGGTCTGTCCGAATCATGTTAGCAATTGCCGCATTTTATGATTATGAAATCTGGCAAATGGATGTCAAAACTGCATTCCTTAATGGATTTCTTAAAGAAGAGTTGTATATGATGCAACCAGAAGGTTTTGTCGATCCTAAAGGTGCTAACAAAGTGCGCAAGCTCCAGTGATCCATTTATGGACTGGTGCAAGCGTATCGGAGTTGGAATATATGCTTTGATGAGGTGATCAAAGCATATGGTTTTATACAGAGTTTTCGAGAAGCCTGTATTTACAAGAAAGTGAGTGGGAGCTCTATAGCATTTCTAATATTATATGTGGATGACATATTGTTGATTGGAAATGATGTATAATTTCTGAATAGCATAAAAGGATATTTGAACAAGAGTTTTTCAATGAAAGACCTCGGTGAAGTTGCTTATATATTGGGCATCAAGATCTATAGAGATAGATCAAGCCACTTGATAGGACTTTCACAAAGCACATACCTCGATAAAGTTTTGAAGAAGTTCAAAATGGATCAGTCAAAGAAAGGGTTCTTGCCTGTGTTACAAGGTGTGAAGTTGAGTCAAACTCAATGCCCGACCACTTCAGAAGATAGAGAGAAAATCGAAGTCATTCCCTATGCTTCAACCATAGGTTCTATCATGTATGCTATGCTGTGTACCAGACCTGATGTGTGCCTTGCTATAAGTTTAGCAGGGAGGTACCAAAGAAATCCAGGAGTGGATCACTGGACAGCGGTCAAGAACATCCTAAAGTACCTGAAAAGGACTAGGGATATGTTTCTCGTTTATGGAGGTGACAAAGAGCTTGTCGTAAATGGTTACGTCGATGCTAGCTTTGACACTGATCTGGATGACTCTAAGTCACAATTCGGATACGCATTTTTATTGAATTGTGGAGTTGTCAGTTGGTGCAGTTCCAAGCAGAGCATCATGGCGGGATCTACGTGTGAAGCGGAGTACATAGCTGCTTCAGAAGGAGCAAATGAAGGAGTCTGGATGAAGGAGTTCATATCCGATCTAGGTGTAATACCTAGTGCATCGGGTCTAATGAAAATCTTTTGTGACAATACTGGAGCAATTGCCTTGGCGAAGGAATGCAGATTTCACAAAAAGACCAAACACATCAATAGACACTTCAACTCCATCCGAGATTTGGTCAAGGAGGGAGACATAGAGATTTGCAAAATACATACGGATCTGAATGTTGCAGACCCGTTGACTAAGCCTCTTCCATGAGCAAAACATGATCAACACCAAGACTCCATGGGTGTTAGATTCATTACAATGTAATCTAGATTGTTGACTCTAGTGCAAGTGGGAGACTGAAGAAAATATGCCCTAGAGGCAATAATAAAGTTGTTATTTTATATTTACTTATTCATGATAAATGTTTATTATTCATGCTAGAATTGTATTAACCGGAAACTTGATACAGTGTGAATACATAGACAAAACAACATGTCCCTAGTATGCCTCTACTTGACCAGCTCGTTGATCAAAGATGGTTAAGTTACCTAGCCATGGACATGAGTAGTCATTTGATAATAGGATCACATCATTAGTGGAATGATGTGATGGACAAGACCCATCCGTTAGCTTAGCATAGTGATCGTTTAGTTTTATTGCTACTGCTTTCTTCGTGTCAAATATATATTCCTCCGACTATGAGATTATGCAACCCCCGGACACCGGAGGAATGCTTTATGTGCTATCAACCGTCACAACGTAACTAGGTGATTATAAAGATGCTCTAGAGGTATCCCCGAAGGTGTTTGTTGGTTTGGCATAGATCGAGATTACGATTTGTCACTCTGAGTATCAGAGAGGTATCTCTGGGCCCTCTCGGTAATGCACATCATATGAAGCCTTGCAAGCAATGTGACTAATGAGTTAGTTGCGGGATGATGCACTACGGAACGAGTAAAGATACTTGCTGGCAACGAGATTGAACTAGGTATGAAGATACCGATGATCGAATCTCGGGCAAGTAACATACCGATGACAAACGGAATAACTATATTGACATTATGGTTTGACTGATAAAGATCTTCATAGAATATGTGGGAACCAATATGAGCATCCAGGTTCCGCTATTGGTTATTAACCAGAGAGGTGTCTCAGTCATGTCTACATAGTTCTTGAACCCGTAGGGTCGGCACGCTTAACGTTCGATGACGATAGGTATTATATGAGTTATGTATTTTGGTGACCGACGGTTGTTCGAAGTCCCAGATGAGATCACAGACATGACGAGGAGTCTTGAAATGGCCGAGAGGTAAAGATTGATATATTGGAAGGTTACATTCGGACACCGGAATGGTTACGGGAAGTTTCGGATGTTTTTCGGAGTACGGGGAGGTTACCAG
>NC_041389.1:183019969-183061306 GCF_002162155.2 Triticum dicoccoides
GGGCCAACATGGGCTATAGGGGAGAGAGAGGGGAGCCCACAAGGGGTGGCGCGCGTACCCCCCATGGGCTGTCCGAATTGGACAAGGGGAAGGGGTGCCGCCCCCCTTTCCTTTCGCCCTCTCCCTCTCCTTCCCCCTCTTTCCACCTCCATGAGAAGGAAAAGGAGGGGGGCGAATCCTACTAGGATTGGAGTCCTAGTAGGACTCCCTCCTTGGCGCGCCCCCTTGGTGGCTGGCCTCCTCCTCTCCTCCTTTATATACGGGGGTGGGGGGGGGCACCCCAAAGGCATAATAATTGTTTTAGCCATATGCGGTGCCCCCCTCCACCGTTTACTCCTCCGATAGTATCATCGTAGTGCTTAGGAGAAGCCCTGCGCGGATCACATCACCAACACCGCTATCACGCCGTCATGCTGATGGAACTCATCAACTCCATCGACACTCTGCTGGATCAAGAGTTCGAGGGATGTCATCGAGCTGAACGTGTGCAGAACTCAGAGGTGCCGTACGTTCGATACTTGATCGGCTGACTCGAGAAGATATTTGACTACATCAACCGCGTTAAGTTAACAATTCCGCTTTTGGTCTACGAGGGCACGTGGACACACTCTCCCCCTCTTGTTGCTATGCATCTCCTAGATAGATCTTGCGTGAGCGTAGGAAATTTTTTGAAATTGCATGCTATGTTTCCCAACACACCACCGTGTGGAGGAGGTCCTTGGAAATGGTGAGGTAGAACCAGTAGATGATGGTGGTGTCGAGGATCATCGAATCCTCATCGTTCACCATGATACGAGTGTGCACGATGCCATCAACGTGACTGTGCAGAAGGTACTCATGGAACACCAAGGAGAAGTACCACTTCTAGGCAGACTAGGAGGCGGTGGACTGATCAAGGACCACCGGAACTCCGTCGAAGATGTTGAGATCGCGCACGAGGGTGACGTCCGGACCGGCGAACGGGTTTCTGCCAGAGGATACCAAGGATCCCGGGGAGGCCATGGCAGCGGGACGGGTTGGTGGGAGGGAGGGCGGCTACTATTGCAAAAGGTAGCGGCGACGGTGGGAGAGGGTGGAGTGGGGGCGGTGGCTGCAGGGAGGGAGGGTGGTAGCGGCGGCTAGGGTTAGGAGGCGGAAGCGATGGAGGGGGGCGGCGGCGACACGAAGCGGCGGCGGCAGCGGCAGCGGTGTGTTGCGGCAGCGGTGTGTTGCGGCGGTGGGATGTGGCGGCGATGGCTAGGGTAAGATCGTAGGGAAAAGTGATGCCATGTAGAGACTTAGGTTTAGGCCGTGCAATTCTCAATGCATCGATCGGGTGCACTAGGAAATATATGATGTACAATATGGGGCCACAACCTGAACTATAAGGAAAACTAGGAGGTGGGCCTATGACACAATATACATGCACAAACATATTCAATAGACAGATCGATCGATTTATGCCCGTTGGATTGGCAGTCCAATCGGTGAAGTGGGGTAGCGGTATTGCAAAATGCTTGGATCGAATAACTTCAAACCTAGTCTCTACTGCCAAGTAAAATGCATAATCCCCCCTAATCTTGTTTGTTAGGTCAAAAAGGTTCTCGTACTGAGGAAGTGAGGAAGTGTATCTCTTGAGTATAATGTTTATTTAGGAACATAGGGTAGCGTATGATTTATTATACCTTGCCTTGTACTCCAAGATGATTATGTTATATATATGCCCATGAGGCTTAGGCAATAAACATCAATTTCACCAAATCCCCTCTATCCCTTCTAACATGGTAGCAGCCTAACTGATCCAAACCTTAGCCATCGCCCACCGCTTCCACCCCGCGCGCCGCCCCAGCGGTGGTCGACCTCCATGACTGCCACCGGGGGCTGCGCCGCCCATACCTAGGGTTCGCCCGCTGGTCGTGTTGACCGGTTGCCCTAGAGAGTCTTTTTCCTAATCCTTGATCTGGGGTTTTCTCTCTCTCTTTCCGGTCGTTTTGAGCGGTGTTTACCTAATGGTTTTCCGATCTAAGATCGGTTTGCGTTGCCCATCGCCGCCATTGACCCCGCGCCTCTACTCAGGCACTGGCGCGACCACCCGGCATCCACTCCGACCAAGTGGCCTCGCATGACACGCCAGCCCTTTTGACCGTCACCCGCGTGTCTGCAGCCCATCACCCTGCGCCGGCAGTCGCCGCCTTGCTCCGACCAGGACTCCATCATCCATCGCCTTCGCCGTGTAATGGCGGCCCCGTCGCCGGCTGCCTTGGCCCGGCTACTCACCGATCGCGGCCCCTTCGTCGGCTACCTCGGGCTTGCTAGTTGCGGCCTCGTCGCCGCCTGCATCGGCTTTGCAGGCTGCCTTGGCTAGATGCGTCAGACTCGTCGGCTTCATCCTGGACTCCGCCGCCACCCCGCCTCAACCAAGCGGCATCCCCGACCATGCGCGCGATCGGACTAAGCACCCGCCCGCCCGCGATCCGCCTAATCTACACCGTGCAACTGATCTGACCCGTCGGTTGTGCGTGCCTCTGAAGATCCCGTGAAGACTGTCCCCGAGTATAGCACAACCCTTTAGCAATTGAGCAATGGGCTGCCGCTGCATCGCCTCATCGGGCCGCAGCGCCGCCGCCCCGTGGTTCTCCCCGCGGCTTGACCGACTCGTGCGTTCTCGCTGCGTTGCCCCTTCAGGCCATAGTAACGCGACATGCGGTCCCCGCCGCCGCCCCGAGGTCATCCTTGCAGTTTGCACCGACCCACGCTCCGCCTTTGCGCTGCCCCTTAGGGTCGTAGCGCCGCGGTCCCCCGCCATCGCTTCGACCCAACTACTATCGTTGCGTCGCCCCTTCAGGCCATAGTGCTGCGGTCCGCGGTCCAGTCTGCCGTCCCCGCGTGTTGACTTCACTTGGCATGTGTCGCGCCGTGTTGCTTGGTGTAGGAACGCCACTGTCCACACCAATCTTCGTCACGCTGTTGGGTTCTCCTCGCCTACTTCGAGCATCGCTGCTGCACCCCTAACGAAGCCGCCATCGCCGCTGTAAGGCCGCGACCGCTGCTCTTCTACGGTGCCACTTCAGCTCGCTCACCTGAGTCATGCCGCCAGTCCACCCCCTTTGTCTTCATCCAGCACCAGCTCGTTGCTAGCGTTGCCGTCATCTCCCCTGAGAACTTCGTCTACTCCGACAACCGTTGGCAATATCGGCCCCTCACCGCTTGGCGCCGCAACCGTCTTTGAGTTCTTCTCTGCTGGCTCTTATGACTCCTCGGTATGACGTACAGCTCGTGCAGGTCCATCGTCTATGCATGCCCGGTGCTGGCAACACCGATGTGTGCCTTCGTCCATGACGTCTTCCCGGGCCTGGCGAGCCTGGTGCGGCGCTTCATCAACTTCGTCTTCATACGCACGCCTGATGCTGGCAACACCGATGCATGCCTTCATCCTTGATGTATCCCCGGGATTGGCAACCCCGGCGTAACGCGTCGTCAACAAGGTCTTCTTCCCGGCGTACCACTACTTCAACACCACTGCGCCCGTGACTACCTCGGCTCCTCCTTGCGCTTGCGGCTCCACTGCAACTTTCTCGACACCGGCTACCCCGACTCAACATCGACCATGGCGTGCTTCGCATGGCTACACCACCCTATGCTCTTGGCTACCTCGACAATGGCACAAAGGGCTACCGCCTTGCTTGAGCAACATAGTTGGTTCACCTCCAGCCCCAACTTCCGCAATGCATTGACCGTTATGATTGTGTGTGTGTGTGTGGGGGGGGGGTCCGTCGGCTTAACTTTGGATTCTTTTTCAGTCTCAACATCTGCGTCGCTTCCATTGTGACTACGGGGGGGACTTGAGTATAAAGTTTATTAAGGAAACTTAGGGGAGCGTAGGATTTATTCTACCTATACTCTTACTCCAAGATGATCATGTACTTCTGATGTCTACTACACAACCTTCTTCTTGTAGACATTGTTGGGCCTCCAAGTGCAGAGGTTTGTAGAACAGTAGAAAATTTCCCTCAAGTGGATGACCTAAGATTTATCAATCCGTGGGAGGCGTAGGATGAAGATTGTCTCTCTCAAACAACCCTGCACCCAAATAACAAAGAGTCTCTTGTGTCCCAAACACACCCAATACAATGGTAAATTGTATATGTGCACTAGTTCGGCGAAGAGATGGTGATACAAGTGCAATATGGATGGTAGATATAGGTTTTTGTAATATGAAAATATAAAAACAGCAAGGTAGCAAGTGGTAAAAGTGAGCGTAAACGGTATTGCAATGGTAGAAAACAAGGCCTAGGATTCATACTTTCACTAATGCAAGTTCTCTCAACAATAATAACATAACTGGATCATATAACTATCCCTCAACATGCAACAACGAGTCACTCCAAAGTCACTAATAGCAAAGAACAAACGAAGAGATTATTGTAGGGTACGAAACCACCTCAAAGTTATCCTTTCTGATCGATCTATTCAAGATTCCATAGTAAAATAACATGAAGCTACTCTTTCCATTCGATCTATCATAAGGTTCATACTAGAATAACACCTTAAGACACAAATCAACCAAAACCCTAATGTCACCTATATACTCCAATGTCACCTCAAGTATCCGTGGGTATGATTATACAATATGCATCACAAAATCTCAGATTCATCTATTCAACCAACACAAAGTACTTCAAAGAGTGCCCCAAAGTTTCTACCGAAGAGCCAAGACAAAAAATTGTGCCAACCCCTATGCATAAGTTCACAAGGTGAACCCGCAAGTTGATCACCAAAACATACATCAAGTAGATCACGTGAATATCCCGTTGTCATCACAGATAAGCACATGCAAGACATACATCAAGTGTTCTCAAATCCTTAAAGACTCAATCCAATAAGATAACTTCAAAGGGAAAACTCAATCCATTACAAGAGAGTAGAGGTGGAGAAACATCATAAGATCCAACTATAATAGCAAAGCTCGCGATACATCAAGATCGTGCCAAGTCAAGAACACGAGAGAGAGAGAGAGAGAGAGAGAGAGAGAGAGAGATCAAACACATAGCTATTGGTACATACCCTCAGCCCCGAGGGTGAACTACTCCCTCCTCGTCATGGAGAGTGCCGGGATGATGAAGATGGCCACCGGTGAGGGATCCCCCCTCCGGCAGGGTGCCGGAACAGGGTCCCGATTGGTTTTTGGTGGCTACCGAGGCTTGCGGCGGCGGAACTCCTGATCTATTGTGCTCCTGGATGTTTTCGGGGTATATGGATATATATATATAGGTGAAAGAAGTCGGTTAGGGGAGCCACGAGGGGCCCACGAGGGTGGGGGCGTGCCCAGGGGGTAGGGTGCACCTTGGACCCATGTGGCCACCTCGAAGCTTCACTGACGTCTACTCCAAGTCTCTTGGATTGCTTCCGTTCCAAAAATAACTCCCCCAAAGGTTTCATTCCGTTTGGACTCAGTTTGATATTCCTTTTCGTCAAAACACTAAAATAGGCAAGAAAACAACAATTTGGACTGGGACTCTGGTTAATAGGTTAGTCCCAAAAATAATATAAAAGTGTATAGTAAAGCCCATTATAATCCAAAACAGGTAATATAATAGCATGGAACAATCAAAAATTATAGATACGTTGGAGACGTATCAAGCATCCCCAAGCTTAATTCCTGCTCGTCCTCGAGTAGGTAAATGATAAAAACAAAATTTTTGATGTGGAATGCTACCTAGCATATTTCTCAATGTAATTTTATTTATTGTGGCATGAATGTTTAGATCCAAAAGATTCAAGATAAAAGTTTAATATTGACATAAGATTAATAATACTTTAAGCATGCTAACAATAATCATGTCTTATCAAAATAACATAGCCACAGAAAGCTTATCCCTACAAAATCATATAGTTAGGCTATGCTTCATTTTCGTCACACAAAATACTCTCATCATGCACAACCCCGGTTTCAGCCAAGCAATTGGTTTTAACACGCTTCAGCTTTTTTCAACTCTCACGCAATACATTAGCGTAAGCCATGGATATTGTACTATGGGTGGAATAGAATATGATGATGGAGGTGGTGTGGAGAAGACAAAAAAGGAGAAAGTCTCACATTGACGAGGCTAATCAACGGGCTATGGAGATGCCCATCAATTGATGTCAACATGAGGAGTAGGGATTGCCATGCAACGGATGCACTAGAGCTATAAATGTACGAAAGCTCAACAAAAGAAACTAAGTGGGTGTGCATCCAACCTGCTTGCTCACGAAGACCTAGGGCATTTTGAGGAAGCCCATCATCGGAATATACAAGCCAAGTTCTATAATGACAAATTCCCACTAGTATATGAAAGTGAAAAAATAAGAGACTCTCTATCATAAAGGTCATGGTGCTACTTTGAAGCACAAGTGTGGAAAAGGATAGTAACATTGTCCCCCCTTTTTTGAGCCTTCCTTTTTTATTTGACCTTTATTTTTATTTATTTATTTGGCCTTTCTCTTTTTTTGGCCTTTCTTTTCAAGGGATAATGCTCTAATAATGATGATTATCACACTTCTATTTACTTACAATTCATGGATTACAACTCAATACTAGAACAAAATATGACTCTATATGAGTGCCTCCGGCGGTGCACCAGGATGGGCAATGAATCAAGAGTGACATGTATGAAAAATTATGCATGGTGGCTTTGCCACAAATACGATGTCAACTACATGATCATGAAAGGCAATATGACAATGATGAAATGTGTCATAATAAATGAAACGATGGAAAGTTGCATGGCAATATATCTCGGAATGGCTATGGAAATGCCAGAATAGGTAGGTATGGTGGCTGTTTTGAGGAAGATATAAGGAGGTTTATGTGTGATAGAAGTGAAGCATATATTCCTCAAGACTCTCAAATTGATCATAGTATTCAATGCACTTTCGATGCACCGTATCATAGTATATGCTTCACTATGATAGTTTTTATTATACCCAACTTGGATGCCCTTATATCATAGTATCAAAGACTCCTCATTCTTTCGATGCCCTTATATCATAGTATTCAATGCACTTTCGATGCACTGTATCATAGCATATACTCCTCAAGACTCTCAAAGTGAAGCATATATTCCTCAAGACTCTCAAATTGATCATAGTATTCAATGCACTTTCTATGATAGTTTTTATTATACCCAACTTGGGTGCCCATCATTCTAGGACCAATTTTATAACCATAGAAAAGTACCATGCTGTTCTAAAAGACTCTCAAAATAATATAAGTGAAGCATGAGAGATCAATAATTTCTACAAAATAAAACCACCACCGTGCTCTAAAAAGGTATAAGTGAAGCACTAGAGCAAATGACAAACTACTCCAAAAGATATAAGTGAAGATCAATGAGTGGCCGAATAATCATGTGACTATGTGAAGATCTCTAACATTTAAGAATTTCAGATCTTGGTATTTTATTCAAACAGCATGCAAAACAAAAGAAAACAACATGACGCTCCAAGCAAAACACATATCATGTGGTGAATAAAAATATAGCTCCAAGTAAAGTTACCGATGAACGAAGACGAAAGAGGGGATGCCTTTCGGGGCATCCCCAAGCTTAGGCTCTTGGTTGTCCTTGAATATTATCTTGGGGTGCCTTGGGAATCCCCAAGCTTAGGATCTTGCCACTCCTTATTCCATAGTCCATCGAATCCTTACCCAAAACTTGAAAACTTCACAACACAAAACTCAATAGAAAACTCGTAAGCTCCGTTAGTATAAGAAAATAAACCACCACTTAGGTACTGTTGTGAACTCATTCTAAATTCATATTGGTGTAATATATACTGTATTCCAACTTCTCTATGGTTCATACCCTCCGATATTACTCATAGATTCATCAAAATAAGCAAACAACACAATGAAAACAGAATCTGTCAAAAACAGAACAGTCTGTAGTAATCTGTATCATTCGAATACTTATGTAAATCGAAAAATTCTGAAATAAATTTGTGGACCTGAGGAATCTTTCTATTAATCATCTGCAAAAAGAATCAACCTAAAATCACTCTCCAGTGAAAAATGGCAACTAATCTCATGAGCACTGAAGTTTCTGTTTTTTACAGCAAGATCATAAAGACTTCACCCAAGTCTTCCCAAAGGTTCTACTTGGCACAAACACTAATTAAAACATAAAACCACATATGAACAGAGGCTATATGAATTATTTATTACTAAACAGGAGCAAAAATCAAAGAACAAAAATAAAATTGGGTTGCCTCCCAACAAGCGCTATCGTTTAACGCCCCTAGCTAGGCATGATGATTTCAATGATGCTCACATAAAAGATAAGAATTGAAACATAAGGATAGCATCATGAAGAATATGACTAGCACATTTAAGCCTAACACACTTCCTATGCATAGGGATTTTGTAAGCAAACAACTTATGGAACAATAATCAACTAGCATAGGAAGACAAAACAAGCATAACTTTAAAACTTTAAGCACATAGAGAGGAAACTTGATATCATTGCAACTCCTACAAGCATATATTCCTCCCTCATAATAATTTTCAGTAGCATCATGAATGAATTCAACAATATAACCATCACATAAAGCATTATTTTCATGATCTACAAGCATAGAAAATTTACTACTCTCCACATAAGCAAAATTCTTCTCATTCGGAATAGTGGGAGTATCATAAGAAACTCGAATACTATAAATTGTTTCCTCATTAAAAGAGTAATGTTCAGAAAAAGGGTAATCATAATCATGACAAGTTTTATAAATATAATCATTACTACTTTTTATATCATAAGTATCATCACAATAATCATCATAAGTAGCAACTTTGTTCTTATCATAATCAATTGAAACCTCTTCCAAGATAGTGGAATCATTACTAAATAAAGTCATGACCTCTCCAAATCCAGTTTCATAATTGTCACAATAAGATTCAACACCCACAAAAATAGTGGGATCATTACTTCTTAAAGTTGGCACTCTTCCAAACCCACTTTCCTCAATATAATCATCATAAGTAGGAGGCATGCTATCATCATAATAAATTTGCATATCAAAAATTGGGGGATTAAAAATATCATCTTCATAAAACATAGCATCCCCAAGCTTGGGACAAACATTAATTGCAGCAAATAAATTCTCAAACATGTCATTCTCATCAAACATAGCATCCCCAAGCTTGGGTCTTTGTATATTCTAAGCATAATCACTCTCATCATTAATAGTATGGATAGCACCAATAATATAGCAATTATCATCATCACAATGGGTAATAGGAGCAACATCATTTGGGAGGGATACCTTTTTACCTTTGCTTCCCATCTTTTCTTTTTTTCTTCGCATCATGTGTGGGGTTAACCCTCTTTTTGGAGCTCCTTATCCATGAGATTGGTTGGATAGAAGGCTCCTCCTCGTTACCTGATTCATCATAAGAAATAATAGGAGGATATTGGGAAGTCTCTTCCCTTTCATTAGTATTCTCTTCATTTTATATTTGTTTTCTTTTCTTTATGTAATTGGCAATATAAGGTTTTTCAATGCAATTCACCGCACAATACATATAAATTTCCTCTAGATCAATACAAGGAATTACTCAAGGTTATATTCTGGAATATGCTTAGTTATACGTTTCATTTGTTCATAACCCAAAAGCAAGCTAAGTTCATTACGATGTGCAAGGGAAATCAAGTCATCACAATTTTTGGACACAATTCGGTCATGAAACAATTTGCATTGGAGATTTAAATGACCATGTTCATTGCAAAGCTCACAAGTATGGCAAGGAAATTTTAAATTTTCAGCACAAACATCTAGCCTTTCTTGCAACCATTTAGTTTCTAAATACTTATGCCTCTTGCAAAATCTATCTTCCCTATTTGGTGTGTACTTGCAAACTCTATGCACTCCACAAAAGTTGACATGCATATAAGAGACATTTTCATCATGACTAGTGCAATCATCATTAGTACTATGGATATTCAAAGAGCTCATACTAATAACATTGCAATCATGCTCATCATTCAAAGATTTAGTGCCAAACATTTTATAGACTTCTTCTTCTAGCACTTGAGAACAATTTTCCTTTCCATCATTCGCATGAAAGATATTAAAAAGATGAAGCGTATGAGGCAAACTCAATTGCATTATTTTTTTTGTAGTTTTCTTTTATAAACTAAACTAGTGATAAAACAAGAAACTAAAAGATTCGATTGGAAGATCTAAAGATATACCTTCAAGCACTCACCTCCCCGGCAACGGCGCCAGAAAAGAACTTGATGTTTACTAAAAAACCTTCTTCTTGTAGACGTTGTTGGGTGTCCAAGTGCAGAGGTTTGTAGGACAGTGGCAAATTTCCGTCAAGTGGATGACCTAAGGATTATCAATCCGTGGGAGGCGTAGGATGAAGATGGTCTCTCTCAAACAACCTTGCAACCAAATAACAAAGAGTCTCTTGTGTCCCCTACACACCCAATATAATGATAAATTGTATAGGTGCACTAGTTCGGCGAAGATATGGTGATACAAGTGCAATATGGATGGTAGATATAGGTTTTTGTAATCTGAAAATATAAAAACAGCAAGGTAGCAAGTGGTAAAAGTAAGCGTAAATGGTATTGCAATGGTAGGAAACAAGTCCTAGGGTTCATACTTTCACTAATGCAAGTTCTCTCAACAATAATAACATAACTGGATCATATAACTATCCCTCAACATGCAATAAAGAGTCACTCCAAAGTCACTAATAGCAGAGAACAAACGAAGAGATTATTGTAGGGTACTAAACCACCTCAAAGTTATCCTTTCTGATCGATCTATTCAAGAGTCCATAGTAAAATAACATGAAGATATTCTTTCTGTTCGATCAATCATAGAGTTCGTACTAGAATAACACCTTAAGACACAAATCAACCAAAATCCTAATGTCACCTAGATACTCCAATAAAACCTCAAGTATCCGTGGGTATGATTATACGATATGCATCACACAATCTCAGATTCATCTATTCAACCAACACAAAGTACTTCAAAGGGTGCCCCAAAGTTTCTACCGAAGAGTCAAGATGAAAACGAGTGCCAACCCCTATGCATAAGTTCACAAGGTGAACCCTCAAGTTGATCACCAAAACATACAACAAGTAGATCACGTGAATATCCCATTGTCACCACAGATAACCACATGCAAGACATACATCAAGTGTTCTCAAATCCTTAAAGACTCAATCCGATAATATAACTTCAAAGGGAAAACTCAATCCATTACAAGAGAGTAGAGGGGGAGAAACATCATAAGATCCATCTATAATAGCAAAGCTAGCGATACATCATGATCGTGCCAAATCAAGAACACGAGAGAGAAAGATCAAACACATAGCTACTGGTACATACCCTGAACTACTCCCTCCTCGTCATGGAGAGCGCCGGGATGATGAAGATGGCCACCGGTGAGGGATCCCCCTTCGGCAGGGTGCCGGAACAGGGCCCCGATTGGTTTTTGGTGGCTACCGAGGCTTGCGGCGGCGGAACTCCTGATCTATTGTGCTCCTGGATGTTTTCGGGGTATATGGATATATATAGGTGAAAGAAGTCAGTCAGGGGAGCCATGAGGGGCCCACGAGGGTGGGGGTGCGCCCAGGGGGTAGGGCACGCCCTGGACCCTCGTGGCCACCTCGAAGCTTCCCTGACGTCTACTCCAAGTCTCCTGGATTGCTTCCGTTCCAAAAATAACTCTCCTGAAGGTTTCATTCCGTTTGGACTCCGTTTGATATTCCTTTTCTTCAAAACACTGAAATAGGCAAGAAAACAACAATTTGGGTTGGGCCTCCAGTTAATAGGTTAGTCCCAAAAATAATATAAAAGTGTATAGTAAAGCCCATTATCATCCAAAACAGGTAATAAAATAACATGGAACAATAAAAAATTATAGATACGTTGGAGACGTATCAACTCCTATATATATATGCCCACGAGGCTCAAGCAATAAACATCAATTCCACCAAATCCCCTATATCCCTTCTAATAGTATCAATACAATTTCAATCGGAGTTGGAGGTCTCAAACATTTTGTGAGAGAGTAGTTTAGACAGTCCGTGTGAAGTAGGTATACCTATGTGGATGTTTGCATCTTCGTTAGGTCTTTTGAACTCATCCTTGTTTTCTTCTATGAAAATATTGTACGTAACTTGCATACTCTCAGAAAAATAATGTCTCGATGTTTGATAATACGGAGCTAATACGGTCCCTAAACTTGTTGTAGCGGTCTTGTGACATGGTCATGCATAAGAGTTGCACATACACCATTGTACCGAGCATGCCACATCAGCATAGGGCCCAATAGTCAGTCGATTTAGTCTCCCATCCCATGGCATGAGCCAAAAATCCCCAATTCCACTGCTGAAATATCTAACCCTTGTCACCACACTCCCATCCACCTCCATGGGCGACACAAGCATGACAGACAACTCGGTCCCCAGCGACGGTAGTAGCCTCGTTTGTGTCCACCTTCCTTCACCGTTGACGGCGTAGGTAGTTGTTGGTGGTGGCTAGGGCCACAACTTGTTGGGCAGAAGGTTCCTGGCCACTTGAAAATCCATGTCTGCGGGTGGAGACCACATGTACGCTCCTCGCGCGCCCGTGGCCACGTGTTCCTGGTGACAACTATTGGAGATGACAACGTAGTTGTGACGCCTGCCTCGCTTCTGGAGTCCATCGAGAAGAAGTGCGACGTCTTGCCGTCAGAGGTGGCATCGAGGTCGCTTGCCCATTGCATGACATGTGGTTATATTTCTCGTTGATCCACAAGTGTGATGGCGTGCTGGACTAGGGGGTACTAATCATGTCGTCTCTCGGCCAGGTAGGCCAGGCCAAGGACACCAATGGCGATTCTCTCGTGGGCCATATCCAGAAGACCCATGACGTATGCAAGCAAGGTTCCCGAAGATTTGGCGCATACTCTAAGACTTAGATATCAACTACACCATGATTTACTATATACGTAGCCGACATATATATATAACCGCTAGACCCACTCGGTACCTATATAAATAAGGGGGTAGGGCACGTAGAAGGGATAGACAATCTCATGCCAGAAACACATGCACTCTATACTCCATCCACAATCAATACAAACAAAAGCACGACATGGGTATTATATCTTCGAGAGAGCCCAAACCTGGGTAAAACATCGTGTCTACTGTTATCATCATGTCAAGGCTATCAGCTTGGGACTCCCTACATGAGACTCACCGGAATTGACTCTGTCAAAGTGCACCATGGTGTTGGAGTCATCGATGGAGTTCAAACGCTCCGACTGATGGGTTTGGTTCGGTTGTTGGACTGGAGTACTGATAACCCACAAGTATAGGGGATCGCAACAGTTTTCCAGGGTAGAGTATTCAACCCAAATTTATTGATTTGACACAAGGGGAGCCAAAGAATACTTGTAAGTATTAGTAGTTGAGTTGTTAATTATACCACACCTGGAGACTAAATATCTGCATTAGCATGATCAGTAGCACAGTAGTATGGTAGTTTGATAGCAGTAGCAATAATAGTAATAGTAATGGTAACAATAGTAGCAGTAGTTTTATGGCAATTGTGACAGTAGCAGCAACAGTAGTATCCTAGCAAGAACAATATGTGAAAAGCTCGTAGGCATTGGATCAGTGATAACGTTGGATAATATTCATCATGTAACAGTCATAACCTAGGGCGACACAGAACTAGCTCCAATTCATCAATGTAATGTAGGCATGTATTCCATATAATACATGCTTATGGAAAAGAACTTGCATGACATCTTTTGTCCTACCCTCCCGTGGCAGCGAGGTCCATAAGGAAACTAAGGGATATGAAGGCCTCCTTTTAATAGAGAACCCGAACAAAGCATTAACACAAAGTGAATACATGAACTCCTCAAACTATGGTAATCACCGGAAAGAATCCCAATTATTATCACCTTGGGGTATGCGGATCATAACACGTAGCAGGTGCATACAACTTGAATGGTAGGATCAAGAATACCATTATATTGGTGAAAACATAAATGGTTCAGATCTGAAATCATGGCACTCAGGCCCTAGTGATGAGCATTAAGCATAGCAAAGTCATAGCAACATAAATATGAGAACATAGTGGATACAAGGGATCAAGCCCTAACAAAACTAACTCGATCACATGATGAATCTCAACCAACCGATCACCGTGCAGCATGCCTACGAAGGAATTACTCACTCCCGGCGGTGAGAATCATGAAATTGTTGATGTAGGACGGTTGATGATGATGCAGACAGAAGATCCCCCTCTCCGGAGCCCTAAATGGACTTCAGATCTGGCCTCCCGATGAAGAGCAGGAGGTGGCGGCAGCTCCATATCATAAAACGCGATGAAAATTCCTCTCCTATTTTTTCTCGAGAAATAGGAACTTATAGTATCTAGATTAGGGTCAGAGGAGCCACGAAGGCCCCACCACCCACTAGGGCGTGCCTCGGGGGTAGGTGCACCCTGGTGCCTTGTGGGCACAGGGTGGCCCCCCTCCAGTGGTCTTGGCTCCATTATATTTATTTATTCCATCAAAAATCTGCAAAATGTTTCGTCTAATTCTGAGAACTTCTATTTTTGCCCCAAAACAACGCCATGGTAGTTCTGAAAAAAACAGAGCCAGTCCGGGTTAGTTTCATTCAAATCATGCAAATTAGAGTACAAAACAAGAGAAGAAGTGTTTGGAAAGGTAGATATAACGGAGACGTATCAACTCCCCCAAGCTTAACTCATTGCTTGTCTTCAAGCAATTCAGTTGACAAACTAAAAGTGATAGAGAAACACTTTTATGAACTCTTTTGTTCTTGTGTTTATACATATGCTTAAATAATACCAAGGTTTCAAGCAAAGATTATAACTAAACATGCAAATGATAACTCTTAGAAATTATATTCACTCATATCAATGGCATAATCAACTAGCGAGCAATAATAAAATATTTCAAATGCCAACACTTTGTCAAAACAATCATGATATAAAATGACAATAATGGTGTCTCGCTAGGCCTTTCTGAGACCGCAAAACATAAATGTAGGGCACCTCCAAAGTTCAAGCAGCGACTAAACATTGTAATTCATGGTAGAAGAGATCCAGTCACGATGCACACAACATTAACTATACACATTGCATGAGAACAACAATAGTGCTCTCAGGACTGGTGCTTGTGTTGAGAAGGTTATGACTCAACAATAATAGTGAAATAACATAAAAGTAAATGGATAGGCCCTTCACAGAGGGAAGCATGGATTTGCAGAGGTGCCAGAGCTTGAAGATTACACCAGAGATAAATATAATTTGGGGAGGTATACCTTTCCTGTCAATGTTACGACCGAGAGTGTTCAATATCTTCCATGCTAAACAAATTAGCGGCGGTTCCTAAGTGGTAAAAGTAAAGTTTACCCCCCTCCACCAAGAAACACAAGCCATTGCTAGCTGAATCCTCTGGTGCCCTCCATACTAACACAATCTGGGGGAGTTTGTTTTTTTATCATTTCAATTTTGATCATGGGGATGGCATCTAGATTATCGACCCCTCTCGTGCAAGGATGAGTGAATAAACACTCATCATGAGAATAACCCACTTAGCATGTAAGATATCGACCGCCCCCTGTCGCTCCATGAGAGGTATGGGCACACAAAACAAATGTTCATTTGAATATTTAGAGGTGGCAAATGCAAATTTACTTGGAACGGCAAAGTAACACCGCATATAGGTAGGTATAGTGGATTCATCTAGAATAACTTTGGTTTAAGGATTTTGATGCACAAGAAGTATTCCTGCTTAGTACAAGCGAAGGCTAGCAAATAGGTTGAGAAGTGACCAACTAGAGAGTGCAAACGGTCATAATCATGCATTATGAATAATTAACATTGAATACTAGCATGAGTAGGATATAAACACCATGAACATAAATATCATGGAGGCTATGTTGGTTTTGAATCAACTACATGCGTGAACATGTGCCAAGTCAAGCCACTTGAATCATTGGGAGGAGGATACCATATCATCATACTACATCACAATAATTTTAATGCATGTTGACACCCAAGATAAATCATTATCCACTCCTAGCTACTTAAGCATGATATGAGAAACTATAATCTCTAATTGTCATCATAAACATGTATAATCATAATATGCTAAATCATGGATACCAAGTCAAACATATTTACGAAAACAAAAACAAGTTGAGTTCATACCCGCTTTTCCTTGACTTAGTCACTTCATCAAATATCGTCGTTATTGCCTTTCACTTGCACGACCGAATGATATGAAAATAATAATAGTGTATGAATATTTTGGACTTAGCTGGAATCTGCAGACATCTTATTCAAAGGAGAAGACAAGGTAAGATGGGCTCTTTGTTAGATCAACAATAATGCATATGGGAGCCACTCAACATTTTCATCGTGGTCTTCTCCTCGCGATGACTCAACAAAAGAAAAGAATTTCAGAGAAACACACTAAAATATTTTTGGAGTTTTGATTTTTCTTGAAGAAAGCAAATTAAAGAAAGAAAAAGAAATATGAGAAAAAACTATTTACACGGGAAAGCTCCCAATAAGCAAAATAAGAAATGGGAAATCTTTTTGGGTTTTCTTTTAATACTACAACTAATTTAAACTAGAAAGAAAAACCAAAAAGAAGTGAGAAATATTTTTGGATTTTCTCAAAGTTTTTCAAACACACAAGAAGAAAGCAAGAAAATAAAATTAACATGTATTATACAATTAAAAAGTATGAACACCGACAGCTGGAATGAAATGTGTGAACATGAATGTAATGTCGGTGGGAAACACGTACTCCCCCAAGCTTAGGATTTTTCCTAGCTTGGTAATCACCATATTTACTAGCCATCCGGTCCCATGTGAAAGTGTTGAGGCGGCGACACCTGAGCGTTCCACTCTTGGGGCTCCTCCTCTGCTGCTGCCAGTGCATTCCGGTAAGAGACAATGTCCTCTTGTAGGATGGTGTATCCGTTCCTGGCATGATAATCAAGCAAAGTAGGTGCAGGTAACGGAATAATATCACAAGTTTCCTCACTGAAAACTAAGTTATAACGAATGTGGTGCGGAGCCACTAGAGCATCAATAAAAGGTGGTCCTCCATCGCCTCGTGATCAAAATAAACTCTGGGCAACAAGTAATCATGGGGGCGTATCTGGACATTAAAACGCCTCGCTAGGGGCCTAGCATAAGGTACCACCATGAAATTTTCCCTTCATCCTGTTGGTGTGCAATTTGTGTGCAACGATAACACTAATGCTATAAGTATTATCATTGTGAAGTGCATGGCTAAAATGGCAATGTCGGGAGCACATAGTGAGCCACCTTTCTCTCTAGCAGTCAAGCCTTTCCTTATGAATAAAGCAAAGTAGTGCGCAACAGGGACAAGCTAGTCGCACGGGCATGCGACACACCCCTTCCCTCACCCATAGTTAAAGTTTGGAGGAAGCCCTCAAACTCCTCCGGTCGAGGCTCTCTAATTTCCCCATCAGAGGGAATCATGCATATCTCACAAAATTCAGTAAGCGGTATCTGGTGATGCGCAACATATAAATCAAAGCGCACCTCAGGGGGTTCGAGCCTATTCAAGAAATGAAAGTTTTGCAAAAAAGAATTTGTGAGGATGTGGTGTTGGTCACACTCGTCTGCAAGGAAGTCGGTAAGTCCAAAATTTGCAATGAATTGCGCGAACTCTTTGTAGAATCTGGCTTCGTTCAACAAGGCAATGTGCGGCCAATCGCCCGGCCGGACCTCCGTCCTAGGCGGGGTTTTGATGTCATTGTCCGAGGATTTACCAAGGACACCCTTGGTGTTCTGCTTCGAGGAACTCCTCCGGAAGATATTCATTTTCTCTATGAACAAATTTTTGTAATTTTTCGGCCACAAAATGATGTCAACAAAACTTCACAAGATTGATAGTAACTACTCATATGGATGTCTAGAGGCTATATCAAGCATCCAAACTACCTGAAACTCCAATAATTCAACATGCCAGCTCATTTTCAGTAGCACCAAGAGCAGCTAATTATGAAAAATATAATCCACTAAAACAAAACGTAATTGGAGCAATGGAGGAGTCACATACCAAGTAGCAATCCCCCAAAACAGTTTCGGAAATGGAGCTCCGAGCAAAGAGATCGAAAATCACAGCTTTGGGAGCAAGAACACGAGAGAGAGAGAGAGAGAGAGCTAGAGTGATTTTTTCTGGAGGTAAGAGATGAAGTGGGCTAAAGGGATAAGTGAGGGGGTCCCTATGGGGCCCATCACCCACCAGGGCGCACCCAGGGGGTAGGCATGCCATGGTGCCTTGTGGGCACGTGGGGCATCCCCCTGGGGTGGTGTCAGTGCCAAAAATTCTTAAATAATCAGAAAAAATCATGTAAAATGTTTAGGTCATTTTGAGCACTTCCATTTTTGGCACCTTTTTATTGCATGGATAATTCAAAAACAGGATATTCATGGCATTGTATTGTACTAAAATAAAAATAACAGAAAATATAAAGTGAGTACAGAAGGTTGTTGATACGTCTCCAACGTATCTATAAGTTTTGCTTGTTCCATGTTGTTATATTGTCATTCTTGGATGTTTTACAATCAGTTTGTAACAACTTTATATCATTTTTTGGGACTAACCTATTGACATAGTGCCCAGTGCCAATTGCTATTTTTTGCTTGTTTTTTACTTCGCAGAATATCAGTACCAAACGGAGTCCAAACACAGCAAAACTTTTTGTATAATTTTTCTGGACCAGAAGACACCTGACGGCCAAAGAAGTACTAGAGGGGGGCTCCGCGGGGAGCAGAATCCACCTGGGCGCACCTGGGGGCCAGGCATGCCCTGGTGGGTTGTGCCCACCTCGGTCGCCTCCCGCACCGCCTCTTTGCTCTATAAATACCCAAAAATCCAAAAACCCTAGGGGAGTTGACGAAACACAATTCCAGCCGCCGCAAGTTCCAAAACCACCAGATCCAATCTAGACACCATCATGGAGGGGTTCATCATCCTCATTGGTGCCTCTCCGATGATGCGTGAGTAGTTCATTGTAGACCTACAGGTCTGTACGTAGTAGCTAGATGGCTTCCTCTCTCTCTTTTGATTCCCAATACAATGATCTCTTGGAGATCTATTTGATGTAACTCTTTTTATGGTGTGTTTGTTGAGATCAAATGAACTTTGAGTTTATGATTCGATCTATTTTATCCATGAAAGTTATTTGAGTTTTGATCTCTTATATGCATATGATTACTTATAGCCTCTTATTTCTTCTTCAAATCTTTGGTTTAGGTAGGCCAACTAGATCGATTTTCTTGCCATGGGAATAGGTGCTTTGTGATGGGTTCAGTTGTGCTGTGTTCTTTCCTAGTGACAAAAGGGGTAGCAAGACATGTATTGATCGTTGCCATTAAGGATAACAAGATGGGGTCTATTACTACATGAATAGATCTTGTCTACATCATGTCATCGTTCTTTTTGCATTACTCCATTTTTCCATGAACTTAATACACTAGGTTCATGCTGGATAGCGGTCGATGTGTGGAGTAATAGTAGTAGATCCAGGCAGGAGTTGGTCAACTAATCTTGGACGTGATGCCTATATAATGATCATTGCCTAGATATCATCATAATTATTTGAAGTTCTATCAATTTCCCAACAGTAATTTGTTTACCCGCCGTATGCTATTTTTCTCGAGAGAAGCCACTAGTGAAATCTATGGCCCCCGGGTCTATTCATTATCATATTTGCTTTCTGATCTATTATTTGCCACTTTTATTTTTAGATCTATTATTCCAAAAACCCAGAAATACCTTGATGCAATTTTTTTGTTATTTATTTTATTTCGTGTGTCCACGAGATCTATTTATCCAATCTACTACAAACCAATCTATCTTTTACCCGAGAGGGATTGACTACCCCTCTTTACGCGTCGGGTTGCAAGTATTTGTTCTTTGTGTGTAGGTACCATTTAGATAGTGTTGCTTAGTTCTCCTACTGGTTCGATAACCTTGGTTTCATCACTTAGGGAAATACCTACGGTAGCTGTGCTGCATCACCCCTTCCTCTTTGGGGAAAATACTGATGCGGACACGGTCCATCAGGAAAGCATTTCTGGCGCCGTTTCCGGGGAGGATCAAGTCAAGATAGTCTCCCGCCAATGTGCCGATTTCTGGCACCGTTACCACAGAGACATCATCAGCATTTATCAGGTTCCTAATCACAAATCTTATCTCCTTGCAATTTACATTATTTGCCATTTTCCTCTCGTTTTCATCTCCCCCACTTCACAAAAATTTTCCTTTTTATTCACCCTCTTTTTCATTTGTCATTTTTCTCGTCATATCAGTTTTTGTACAACCTTGCTTGCCTACTTTGTCATTGTGACTAGTATGACTACTCCTACTTTGTCACCGGATTTTGAAGTTTTATACTTCAAGCAAAAACAAGGAGAAAATTTGAAAGTTGCTTGGTATAGATTAATGGAATCTTATCATATTAGCAATCTTAAAGGAGATGCACGGATTTTGCTTTGAAATTTTATATAGGATTAGCTTTGCATCATAGACAACTTTTGGATTTTGCCGCTAAAGGGATTTTTTTGAACTTGATGCTAATACTGCTTATGAAATCCTAGAGGGGATCTTGGGAATCCCACCAACCAAAAAGGGGATTTCATTTACTCAAGAAGGGGTTCAAATTTTAGACAAGTTGAGTGATTTGCATAAACATATGGCTGAGTTGCAAAAATATAATGATCCTCTCAAACATATTAGTGGAAACCTCAATTGCATGAATACTTTGATTACCCTTTGCAATAAAAGGTTGGATATTTTAGATCTCAAGATGGTTTCTTTTCCCGATAATTTAGGGAAGCATGAAGAGCCTCTCGGGTTTGAGAAAGCCCTTGCAAAAGTTACCAAAACTGCAAACAAGACCGTATGGGCTGTCTATAATGACCGCACACAATTCAGATTACCGACCTATTTGCCGGGTATCACACACATCTTTTTACACTGAATCATTTGTGTTCACCTCAATCATCGCAAATGGTTCATTGAAGCGAACTGTATGCCGTATATCACACACACCTTGATCTGGCTGCCCATTTCTGTTGTTCTGTCTCATTGCAAAAAATTCGTCCAGACCAACCATATGCCCCTCATCACACACGCAACTAAAATCTGAACCGTGTTTGATGTATCATTCATCGCAAACATTTTGCGTCTTTTGGGTTTTTTAAATCACCGTTGGCGATTAATGCATCGCACACAGTTTCGTTAAAGGGTCTCTGATCGTAGTGCTGCGTTAGCAGCATCCTGCAGTAGTGCAACGGTGGATCAAGAGGAACACTCAAGAACAAGGAAACACAAGAAATCAGAAACACAAACACACATGAACATAAATCCAGTCACACATGTGCTCTCTCCACAAATCTACACAAGAATCACAAGATCCATAGTCAAGTAAGAGAGAGAGAGAGAGAGAGAGCAGCTAGGGTAGTTCTTCCAAATACACACGGGGAGATGAGGTCTTCATAGGTAGTTCTTCTCCGCAAATGGAGGTCTTGATGATCTAGGTAGATCTTCTCCCAATAGGAGGTCCTGTGATCTAGTGAGATCCTTATCCTAATAGGAGGTCTTGTTCCCCAAAGGAGGAGGTACAAGGAGCAAAGCTCTCTAAAATGTCTAGGTATCCTTTACCAACCCTAATGAGGAGGTAGGGACAAGTACTTACAGTCTAAGGCAAGATATGAGGGTAGGAGAGGGATATAAGGTGATGTGGAGCATCCTATGGACATCACCATGTCAAGAGTCCATTTGGCAAGAGACACGTGCGACATCTACTACCTACATACAAAGGTAAATCATCTCCTTTACACATGTCCACTTGTACCTTTCGAGGATGGTGTACTACTTGACCCCTCTCTCGTGTGCATACATAGATGTGAGCGAAGCTACACATTCATCGAGTAGGAGTCCAAGAAGAAGAGGACATCTACAACATCAAAGAGGGAAGCCTGGAAGCGGAGAAGGAAGCGCCAAGAAGAAGCCAGCAGCTCCCAGGCAACCGCATGCGCATGTGCCCCTCCGACCCCGTGCCCACGGGCCTCCCAGGCTGGCGGTCCTGGCACGGTACACACCCGTGTGCACGGGCTCATGCGTTAGCTCTCTGGATACCCCATGCACACGGGCTCCACTTACCCCGCGCACACGGGGCCACCTGAGTGTTGCTGTGGGCTTTGCCCATGTAATCCCCATTTCACCCCTGCTTACCCCTTCAACCCTTGGACCTATAAATACTCCTCTTCCTCCTCCATTTAGACTTAGCTAAGAATAGATCTAGACATTAGAGCTTAGCTCATGTCCCTCCCCTTGTGGGATTCCTCTTGAGAGAGAAGGCTCCATTAGAGTTCAAGACCTCCATTGGGGAAGATCCCTAGGGATTCAAGACCTCATTGTGGGAAGGATCTATCTAGATAATCAAGACCTCATCTCCTTTGGATTTGAGATGAACTCTATCATGTATTTTTCCTTTTGTTGTTCTTGTACCTTTGTGGATCTTGTGTGGATTTGAGTCTAGTGGATGTGTGATTTGGGCTTGTTCTTGAGTGTTCCTCTTGTTTTCTCCCTTGTGTTCTTCTTGTCCTTGGGGATTTCCCGCCAATTCATGAAAGGTCTCCATCTAGGGTTCCACCCTACTGTCGGCGTTCTGGGAACGGGGGTCCCCAGACTTGCCTGCCTGCGGCCCGTGGCGTGGCTCCACCAGTGGCCCAGTACGACCCGTCTTCATCAACCAACACTCAAGACCCTCGCGAGGGGCCAAGCCTCGCGGGGCGGACGACGCAAGGCCTCCTCAGGAGTGGCCTCACCAGGAAGGCTCACAAGGACGTGGAGAGATCAAGGCAAAGGGTACATTGCGAGGTTCCCGTGACGCAAGCAATGACGACCAAGGCCAGGCGGGCGCCAGCGCGTGCAGTGTCCTCGTTTCCTCTTTGGTGCTAAGGGGGCAAGCGCAGGCGTGGAGTACCGAGGCATCAGGCAAAGGTTTCCATATTGGTGAAACAAGACGAAGACCAGCAGGATGGCAGGACGGAGGTCACCATGGAGCCCAAGACGGCGTCACCACCAGTGCCTTTGATAGGTGTAGACCACCTTTAGTCAGGATAGCTTGTACTAGCTGTCCCCTTTCAAATTGGCTGTTGTTGGATCCCTTCCTGCTCAATATTTGGGGAGAGGACCAAGGCCTCTATAAATAGGGCTAGCCACCACAGTAGAGGGGACGGATCAATTCCTCCCCGAGCAACCCGAGAAACACAAGAACACCTCTCCTCACGAGGCTGTTCTTCCTTTGTACTGTTCATCATCAGCCCAAGAGGCAATCCACCACCACCACACAGGAGTATGGTATTACACAACAACGGTGGCCCGAACATGTATAAATCTTGTGTCTCTTGTGCTGTGAGTTCATCTAGATAAGCTTAGGGATCACGGAGAGGCTGAGAGCGAGATTCGGTAGGGGGAAATCTTTGTGCGCACACCAGTGTTCGAACCTCTAGGGTTTTGCCGGAACCGATATCTAACATTTGGCGTGCCAGGTACGGGTGCGCCGAAGTCTTACTTCTGCTGATCCATGCCCCATCGCTTCATCGCATCCATGTCCGACGCCCCCGAGCCCGCGCCGAGCGCCGGGCCGCTCTCGTTGCTTGCGTCACCCAGGTGGCTCCTGTCGGCAGACCTCCCCGTCGTTCTCCGTCGCCTGCCGCCAATGCCGCCACCGGCCCGACAGGGAACGAGCAGCAAGCATCCTCGCTGCACCCCTCGGTGCGGTGGGACGGCCGCACCGCCACTCCGTCGCCAACCCCAGCTGGTTCGTCGTCCCACGCTCATCGCGCCCCCATGGACGCGCAGGCCGCGCTGCTCATGGCACGCGAGCTCCTGCGTTACCTCCCTATCGACGACCTCTATGAAGAATGGCTCGCCCGCATCACCGAGCTCGTCAGCACCGCAGGGGGCTCTCCCGCGCCATACCTCTCGCTGCCTCGCCCTCCGCCAGGTATGGGCGATGCGGCTCATGGAGCGCCTCCGCCACCTCTGCCCCAAGACGGTGCCCTTGCTCCAAGGCGCGCGCCCCCTGGACGTGACCCACCGCGTCCAGCGCCCGCGCGGGAAGGAGGACGCTGTCAAGAAATACCTCGGCCTCAAGAAGGCACCCCCATGCTTCCCGCGCCGGCGCGACAAGACCGCGTGTTGCCTCTGGCAGCGGTGCGCGGGTACCATCAAGAGCAAGCTCCACATCAGCAAAGGGCCCCGGTGACCACAGCAGGTTGCCGTGCCTTCACCCCCGAGCCGCGTAGCGTCGCCTGGCCGGGCAAGTTCAAGCCGGACCTGGCTCCTCGCTACAACGGTACCCCCGACCCCACGAAGTTCTTGTAGCTCTACGAGCTGAGCATCGAGGCGGCCAACGGAGATGAGAAGGTCATGGCGAACTGGTTTCCCATGGCACTCAAGGATGGTACCCGCTCGTGGCTCCTGAACCTGCCTCCTGGCTCGATCTCCTCCTGGGACGAGATGCGCAGCCGCTTCATTGCTAACTTCCAGGGCACTCACGACCGCCCCCGGCCGCGGGTGACCTGTGCCGCATCAAGCAACAGCCTGGGGGGACCCTGCAGAAATACATCCACCGCTTCAACAGCGTCCGCCTCAAAATCCCCATGGTGACGGACGAGGCCATCATCTCAGCATTCTCTGATGGCGTCCGTGACATCAAGATGAAGGAGGAGATCGCCATCCACGAGGAGTTGTGCACATCCCTGGAGCTGTTCAACCTGGTGACCAAGTGCGCAAGAGCTAAGGAGGGACGCCTCTCCCTCCTCGAGCTCCCAGCTGCTGACCCAGAAGAAAAGAAGACCAAGGCCAAGGACGTGAAGCACAAGGGAGTAGCCATGCTCACAGCGGAACCAGACACGAAGCGCGGCAGGGACCAGCCGGAGTCGTCCAAGGGCAGCCGACCGTTCTGCGCCTACCACAACCTCCACACCCAGAACACCAATGATTGCCAGGAGCTCAGGGCCGTTCGAGAAGGATGCTTCGGTCGACGCCCCAAGCGCAATGATCTATGACCGAGGAGGAGGACGTGGCGGAGGACGATGGGACGACCGTGGCCCTCACCAGGAGTGGTGTGACCGACCTCGTGAGGATCGCTGGCAGGACCAGCCTGACGAGGGCGCCTGGAGGGATCAGTCTCGCGAGGACTGCCCGCAGGGTAACACATGCCTTCCTCCGATGCCGCCTCCGCCAAGAAGGAATGACGACCATCATCAGGACGAGGGGGCTGGGGGCTTCCAGGAGCCACGTGCTATCGCTTGCATCTTGGGCGGAGCTCAGGCCCTAGCCTCTCAGTGCATCTTCAAGCAGTTTGCTCGCAAGGTGAATGCAGTCCTCCCTAGGCTCGAGGCCACGCGCCCACTCGGGTGGTCCAAGTGCGCCATCACCTTCAGCTCAGCAGATCAACTCAAGTGCGCGGCTACTGCTGGCGTCCTCTCGATTCTCTGTTCCCCAATCATCAGCAACGTGCAAGTCACTAAGACCCTCATCGATGGCGGCGCAGGGCTTAACGTCCTGTCCGTTGAGATGTTCGACAACCTTCAAGTGCCATACGATCAGCTCCAGCCTACCAAGCCTTTCTCAGGAGTTATTGATAGTTCCACCACCCCGATAGGGCAGGTCCACCTCCTTGCCACCTTCGGATAGCGTGATAACTACCACACCGAGCTCATCGACTTCAACGTCGCCCACATCCACCTGCCTTACAATGCCTTCCTCGGGTATCCAGCCCTGGCCAAGTTCATGGCGGTGACCCACCACGGCTACAATGTTCTCAAGATGCCAGGAAGCGGCGGAATCATCACAATCCCCTGCGAAGAGAGAGATGCGGTGTGCTCCCTCGAGCGTGCCTTCCAAGCTGCATCAATCGAGGACCCGGACAGCAAGGGCCACTTCTGAGGCCGTTCCCAAGAAGAAGAAGCAACCGCCCCCCACAAGGCCTCAGGAGGTCGGCATCTCAGGTGGTGCCGCGTCAGGATCAGCACCCGTGCATGGGGCGCCTCCTTCCATCGCATAGGAAGGCGCGCCCGGCGCCCTCCTCGGGCAGGGCTCGGGGGCTCTCTTCTGGAGGGCCTCAGACCTCGCCAACATCACATGGGAGGCGCTCGGGCACCACTTGGAGGCGTGCTTCGCGGCACGTTTCCCTCAGGAAGGCACAGGGCCTGGGAAGCCCAATGTTCAGGAGTTCATTGCCAAGACCACTCAGGAGCTTCAGGAAGCAAGGGCCGTGCCCGACGATCGCTGCCTACCCGGCGCGGCTCCCCATCCAGGCGAGGATGGTGGGCTGCGCGTCTGCATCGACATCCCAGTGCTCAACCGAGCCGCATCTCAGGAGTGCTTCTGGCCCTCGCGCATGGGACACTGCGAGGGTCTGCCTCACAACTACGTTCGCATGCCTTTCGGCCTGCCAAACGCGGCTGCCACCTACCAGCGACACCTGCGGAGCATTCTGGCGGCTCAGGAGGCCAGGCACCACGCGGTCCTATCAGAGATGGAGACGGTCCTCAGGGAACCACCTGGACCCCCAGAGCCTCCTGAGGCTCAGGGCCCCAGTGGCTCGTGTAGGACGGTCTCTTCACCGTGCATCTTCAGCTGCTCCAACACCCCTTCTACAAAGGAACCAGGTGACATCTTCGAAGTTCATTTCAGCTGGTAGCGCCCTCAGGGCTGCATCATTGCCAGGCCGTGTGGGTCCATCCCTGTGGCATGTATCTCTTTTATGTTTTTAGCTTACCTTGCTGGGGGCGCCCCTCGGGCTGCATCATCCCCAAGCCGCTTGGGTCTGACCCAGTGGCATGTATCCGGATGCATTTACCTAAGCTGATTTGCCTTTCGTGCCTAATCTACCTGTGATTATCACCTGCCACCTACCACGGGTCCGCCCCTCTCTCATGCAATTCGCTTGCACGTTAGAAGGGGGGGGGGCTCCTGAGCATTGCAACTCAGGAGCTCTTACTGGCTCTCAAGCCCTCACCCCCTGGCCTTGACCACAGCATTGTGACCTGGCATACCAGCAGCGGCTGAGCTCGCTCGAGGACCGGGACCTGAGGATGCAGAGCATTTGTACCTAACCGTCTCGCAGGAACACACAAATGTCCAAGATCCAAGACCAGGCGCAACCCGCCTTGAGGTAGGGCCTCGTGAGTCCCGCGGTGGCTCATGAGTGCCCAGATACACCTCGTCTAGCCCTGTCGTGCAAGCCACGTGTCAGGGCGGGGCTGTACACGCCCCGGGGGGCTCACCTCAAAGGGAGCCCCCCTCCCACACACTAGTGGAAGCACCATGCTCCGCACTGGCTGACGACACTGCCGAGGAGCGGCTATGCCCGTACACATACAGAAGCGCTATGCTCCGTGCTGGTGATAAACAACTGAGGGCCGCCCCACGGCCGTATCAACCTCAGGGAGCCCCAGAGCGTAGTGTCTGATCTCATTGCAACACCTCCCCTCAGGAGCGTCACGCGAGGGGGCTGGGCACGGTGGCTGCTGTAAGCCCCGAATCCGATGCGCCAGGTGCCTTCTAGTTATTCGCTGTCGTTGCCATGTGATTTGCTTGCGTGTTGCACTTTGCCATGTCATCATCTGCATTTCATCTGCATGCTTTTCAATACTTGCATCCGTTCGGGTTCCGCCGGTTCTCTCCGTTGTCCGCTCGAAGCCCAACCACACTCGCTCGCACCCGTCACCCCTCTCAGACTTTGTTTTGTGAGCGGGAGAAAAACGTTCTCGGAATGGGCCGATATTTGCCGAGTGGCCTTGGTATATCACCGGTAGACCGCCTGTCAAATTTCATTGAGGTCGTTTGATGCCCCAACGGTTAACCAAGTTAACCAAAACCCCCTTCCCTTTGCAGCCCAGCACGCCTTCACCATAGCCCGCTAGCCCATCTACCTCCCTCCATGCTCCCCGCCGTTCGATCACGATCGTGTGGGCGAAAACCGCACCTCATTTGCACTCTCCTAGCTCCCTCTACCTATATAAACTCCCTCTCCCCCTAAATTACACGCAAAACCACCCCTAACCCTAGCTTCTTCCTCCTCCCGCAGCCGGACGTGTCCACCCCGCCGCCGGACACGTCCACCGCCGCCGGCCACGTCGCCCGCTCCAATCAGGCGTCGCCACGTCATCCCCGCCGCCGCTCCTAGACAACCCGCAGCCGCCACGTCACCCCAGCTCCTTCCCCGCGCGGCCCACGTTCGGCCCGCGCCGGGCCGAAGCGAGCCCGAACCCCGCCGCCGCAACGCCCGAGCGCCCCGGCTCCCGCGTCGCTCGCCCTCGTCACCATGCCGCACCGTCGTCCGCTGTCTAGCCTCGTTGGACCCCGCCCCGGGATCTCCTCCGCCGCCCCGTCGTGCCTCGCATCGCGCCGCCACCGTCCCGGTGAGCCCGCGCAGTCCCCGCTTTCTTCTCCTCCCTCTCTTGTCTCTCTCTCACTGCATCTCTCTCTCCCAAAGGATCTCGCTGGCATCAGAGCTTCAACCTCGCCGTCCCGCTCGTTCCCGCCGTTCCCGCGCCGAATTCGTCGAGCCACCGCCCGGATCAATCCATCCCCGACGCGGATCCGGCCTTCCTCGCCTTTCTCCCTTCTCCGGAGCTCTGCCGCGCCGCTGACCTCACCCGGCCTCGCTCGACCTCCTCCCGTCGGGAGAGACGACGAGCGCCCGCCTCCACCCATCATGGGCCCCTCAAGCAAGGCCTAGCCCAACCTGATCCGCCGGCCCAGTCCACCTCCCTCGTCAACTGGGCCAGGCCCATGGGTGAGTATTCGCCGTTAAATCCCGTCCGGTGCGCGCTTTAGTATATGACGCTGATTGTTTTGCTCTGGAAATTCTGCCAAGTCCCCAGTTCTGCAACATTTTCATGCCATGTTCATTGCATCATATCTCCATGTATATAGCTCTGTTTGGCGTGTATGATACATCAAAATGTTCATTATGTGATGCTCCTAATTTCATTACACTGATTCTTGCTTGTTTGAGTTCATCTTGATGCCCTAATCATCATTGCAAGAGTGCTATATGATGTTAACCAGCTGAGACTGTTATAACTTGCTGTTTTGTCATTTTCGTTGCATTTTGTGTGTGCATCCTTTGAGCATGATGTATGCATGTTTTAGGAGCATATTCATGCCATCTTTACAGTGGTGCAATCCATGTATTTTTGTGAATCTTTTAGTGAGGGAATCAAGCTCATGAAATAGGGTACTTGTTGTTACTATTTTGCTAGGCTGAAACTGCTATATCATGTTGATATGTTTGATTGATGCTACCAATTAATCTATGCATAATCTGGAGATGTTCACTGAGGATGTTTTGTTATAAATGTTATGCTCTATGCATCCATGGCCTTTTTTGCATTAATAGCCTTATGTAGCTTGTCGTTATCACGCTCCAAAGTTGCTAAATAATGTTGTTGTCAGCCTGTTACCATGAAGTTCAGTTTTGCCATGTGTTTTGCTAGTGATCCTTGTACCCTATGACTATGATATTGCCATGTTTACCTCCATAAGTGTGTATTCTTACTGTTTGTCAGCTTTTCATGCCATGAAATGCCTTGTGGTGAGTTGTACAAGCTCACCAACATGCCTATTTATCGTTGTTCCTTCCATGTCCTGTTATTTTCACCGTCGGAAACCCGTCATAATACTTGCCATGTTTGCATGGATGCTACCATGTTTTCTGTTGATCTTTTGAATAAGTTCAGTAAGTGAGTCTTGTTCTTTGCCTTTATTATTAGAATGCCATGCTTAAGTTTTCCATGATAGCATGCTGTAACTTGCAGTTTGCTAGCTCTAAACTTTGCAACCTGATGTTATTTCTGTCATGTCCAATGAATTTCTGCCAAGTATGTGAAACTGTTATTATTTGCAATCTTGCCATGTCCTTTTGAGCATGTTCTACTGGTTTCTAGAGATAGCTCAGTGTTCATGTTTCTAATGCTTTACCTGTAAATCACGCCCATACCTTTTTGTTTCATGTTGGGGGCTGTAGCAATTTTTCATGATGCGTGCAAAATGCCTAGTTGCTGTTTTGGACAGATTGTTGTTATATCTTGTTTGGAGTGTATGTGTTGCACCGTTGCTCCGTTTTGAGCATGCTCTATATGAAACTTGCTTAGATTTGCATGTATTTTCATCATGCTATGTTGCATCCATGTTTTGAGGGTGTTTGCTTGATGTTTGAATGCATTTTGCATCAATGCCATGTTTAACTTGTTTTGCTCATATCTTCTAGGCCGTAGCTCCGAATTAAATGAACTTTATATGTAACTTGACTAGAATTTTGCATAGATCATCTTGGTGAATCTTAACTTGCTGTCTAACAACTTGAACATAAGGTTTGTTCAGACCTGGACCAATTTCGAAATTTGCATATGAGGACTTACCGGATTTGTCATATGTTATTTCCGGCCTCATTTAAACTTGCTTTGATGTGTTGCACTTGTATGCATCATCTCTTGCCATGAGTAGCCTCATCTAGCCTTGTCATGCATCATGTTTGATTGTGCATCATGTCATGTTTATGTGTTGTGTGTTTACCATGTTGTTTGCTTCTTTCCGGTTGTGCTTCTTCTCGATAGTTCCTGTTTCGTTACGGTCGTGAGGATTCGTTCGACTATGCTTGGTTCGTCTTCGCCCGTTCATCTTCTTCATGGAATCGTTCTTCTTCCTAGTGGGATTTCAGGCAAGATGACTGTTACCCTGGATCTCACTACTATCATTGCTATGCTAGTTGCTTCGTTCTATCGCTATGCTGTGCTACCTATCACTTGTTGATCAAGCCTGCCAAATTGCCATGACAGCCTCTAACCTTTTCACCCTTCCTAGGAAACCGTTGTTTGACTATGTTATCGCTTTTGCTCAGCCGCTCTTAGCGTTGGTAGTTGCAGGTGAAGATGAAGATTGCTCCATGTTGGAACATGTTTGTGTTGGGATATCACAATATATCTTATTTTAATTAATGCATCCAGATACTTGGTAAAGGGTGGAAGGCTTGGCCCTATGCCTGGTGTTCTGTTCCACTCTTGCCGCCTTAGTTTCCGTCATACCGGTGTTGTGTTCCCTGATTTTGCGTTCCTTACGCGGTCGGGTGTATGGGACCCCCTTGACAGTTCGCTTTGAATAAAACTCCTCCAGCAAGGCCCAACCTTGGTTTTAACATTGGCCACCTAAGCCTTTTTCCCTTGGTTTTTTGGAGCCCGAGGGTCATCTTATTTTACCCCGCGGGCCAGTGCTCCTTTGGGTGTTGGTCCAAACTAGAGCACCGTGCGGGACCATCCCTTGGCAACTTGGGTTATGTTGGTACTTGTATGCTTAGCTTATCCGGTGTGCCCTGAGAATGAGATATGTGCAGCTCCTATCGGGATTTGTCGGCACAGTCGGGTGGTCTTGCTTGTCTTGTTTTACCATTGTCGATATGTCTTGTAACTGGGATTCCGAGACTGATCAGATCTTCCCGGGAGAAGGAATATCCTTCATTGGTCGTGAGAGCTTATAATGGGCTAAGTTGGGACACCCCTGCAGGGTATAAACTTTCGAAAGACGTGCCCGCGCTTATGTGGCAGATGGGAATTTGTTAATATCTGGTTGTAGTAAACTTGAAGTAAACTCTTCTAATATACACCAACTGCGTGCGTAACCGTGATTGTATCTTTTCGGGGTTGTTCAAGAGGAGAACACGGTTTATGGGTTATGTTTGACGTTAGTAGGGGTTCAGGATCACTTCTTGATCATTACTAGTTGACGACCGTTTGTTAAGCTCCTCTTCTCTCTCTTATTTCGTATGTTAGCCACCATATATGCTTAGTCGCTGCTGCAACCTCACCACTTTACCCCTTCCTTACCCATTAAGCTTTGCTAGTCTTGATACCCATGGTTATGGGATTGCTGAGTCCTCGTGGCTCACAGATTACTACAACAATAGTTGCAGGTGCAGGTTATGTGATGATCATGACGCGAGAGTGATGTTTTCTTGTCTTGGAGTACTTCGTCTGCTTCTTCTTCGATCAGGCGATAGGTTCCAGGTCAGCAGCCTGGGCTACCAGGGTGGATGTCGTTGAGTTTCTGTTTGTGTTTCATCCGTAATCGGATGTTGCTCTTATGTATGATGTTATAGTATTCGTGTGGCATTCTATGCCTCTTGTATGTATCCCCAACTATTATGTCATGGTTCGACATAATGATATCCACCTTGCAAAAGCGTCTCCAATATCCGCTTCTATCCTTGGTGGGACCTTTGAGTTTCTTTTGGATAGGGTCGCATATTGGGCATGACAGCTTGCTCGGCTCACGCCCGAGCGTACGCCACCCAGCCAGGTCCTCCGGACCTGGTCGTCGTGCACGCCTCCCCGAGCGGAGCCAAGGTATGAAGGTCGTTTGATCGTCAAGGGGGACTCCTGAGCATCGCGACTCAGGAGCCTAACTAGTCACGTCGCCTCTCACTCCTTGGTCCCGTCCTAGTGATCCGGTCGGGGCAATGGCAGTTGAGGTATGCGCGGGGCCGGGATCTGCTGATGTCGAACACTAGATCTACTCCTGCGTCCCCCCTATTTGTTGTTTGCGCATCAAGGGGGACTCCTGAGCATCGCGACTCAGGAGCCTAGCTGGTCACGTAGCCCCTCACTCCTTGGTCCTATCCTGGCGATCCAGTCGGGGCCAACGACGGTTGAGGTATGCACGGGGCCGGGCTCTGCCAACGTAGAATATAAAGCAAATAGGAAGGAAACCACAAAATCTAGAAGCAAATATTACAAACCATAATTGTCTTCACAATACCAGACGAAAGTTTAAACGCCTCCATGAGGCATGGTGCACATTGCAGGAATTAAGCAGGAAAGAAGCCGTCACCCTTGGATATCGCCGTCGGCCGTCAGGGACTCCACCCCCTTGGTGGCACCGCCTGTGCCACCACTCGGGGCCGCAGGATCAGCAGCACTGCCTGCCATGGGCGCAGGAGCGAAGGCGCGGAACCTCCCCAGCAAGGCCTCCACCTGTCCCTTCACGGCTTCAGTAGCACCGGCGTAGCACTCACCGTCCACAGGCTCCAGCCGCTTGTACAGGTTGGCGTCAGGGTCACGGAGGTGGTGATGGCTGAAGACGCGCGTCAGTGCTGCGGAAGAAAGGACGTGAGCTTCCATCTCTGCCATGGGGCCGACGCCGCTCATGACTTGCTCAAGCGCCTCGACCAAGTAAGGAAGCAGCTGGGCGGGGCCGTCTTCGTCGGTAGCTAGTGGCTTCTCCAGGCCCTTCTCATAGAGTGCCTTCAGTGCCATGCGAGACCTCTCCTCGACAAGTGCGAAGGTTGTGCGGTCCTCAGGACCTTCGCCTTGGCGTCGAGCTCGGCCTTCTCTGCCTTCACCTTCTGCTCCAGCGTTTCCAGCCGATCGTGCTCAGTGGTCTACGCCTCCGCCAACCATGCCAGCTCGGTGTCATAGTCCTGGATGGCGTCCTCCCAAGACTTCATCCTCCCCTCCTCCGCCTGGCGGCCACGAGCTTCTTCGGCGTGCTTGTCGCGCAAATCCTGCAGCTCGGCCTCTAGTGCCTTGCAGCGGTCCTGGGCGGCCGTGGCAGCCTTCAGCGCCACCTCACGAGAAGCCAAGGCTTGGGTGGCGGCCTGCTTCTCCTCCTCAGAGGCTACCGCGACCCGCCCCAGTGCCGCTCGGACAGAGGCGTCAGAGTGAAGCCAGCCGGAAACCAGCTCCAGACGCCCGGCCACCAGATGGGAGTCGGTGCCCTGGAGGTCTTCTCGTAGCTGGGCCATCTCAGAAAGGGCACGTTCCAAGACATCGGAGGAGGCAGAAGGACCTGGAACCAGCGGCGCGGCAGAAGGAGGAGGTGGCAGCGTAACCATGGCTCGGGAGACTGGGTGCTCCTGAGCCTTGGGTACCTCAGCAACAGCATTGGGTATCGGCACCTCCGGAGCCAGTGGGGCCATGGGGGCTGGCGCCCCACTAGGGCGCTCCTCCAGGCCTCGCGAGGATGACCGGTAAGGGGAGGCGCGAACACCGTCGCCTCCCCTCCCCACGGAAGAATGTGCGGCCACGACAGATGGATCGGCCCTAGATGGCGTCACTGCGTCCTCTTTCTTCTTCTTCGCTGCAGGCGGCGGCCTAACCAATCGACGGAGAACGTCAAGCACCAGCAACATAATCAAGAACAAGATGGAACTCGGACACTTACTGGTCTACCACGGAGTAGTTCACCTTCCTCTTGCTGAGTTTGAAGCGCGAGAGCCTCGTGGCTCGGGGCGCAGCCGCAAGGGCTCCAGGAGCAAGGGAAGGTGCAGCAGAAGGGCTAGAAGCGGCTCCATGCGGCGTCTGGGCAGAAGCAGCCTCTCAGGAGATCAGTGCCGACCTGCCCTTCTTCGGGGTCGCAGGCGGATCCTCCTCCTCTAGGGTGGTGTCGGCCTCGTCGTCGTCTGGCAAGGTGCGGAGGATGTCGGCCCTGCGTGGGGGAGAGGTTTCCCCCGTCCCCTCGAGGGTTGCCTCTGAGTCGCGCTCCTCGTCTTCTTCCTCTCCACCTCCTCTGTGGGAGTCGCCCGAAGACACGTCCACCGGCGTCGTCGTCCCCTGGACCACAGGGGGCGCCGCCGGCACTAGGCCGCGTCCGTCAAAGGTGGGCATGGCAGCCACCACCTGCGTCCTGTCCTCACGGAGGAACAAAGGGA
This sequence comes from Triticum dicoccoides, assembly GCF_002162155.2. Taxonomy (NCBI): domain Eukaryota; kingdom Viridiplantae; phylum Streptophyta; class Magnoliopsida; order Poales; family Poaceae; genus Triticum; species Triticum dicoccoides. Next base: position 183,054,751 of record NC_041389.1, read on the forward strand.
CAGGGGCATTCGGTGGATACTCATGATCGTCCCCGACCAAGAGTCGGAGAGCTGCGGCCAGATCCTCATCAGCCAAAGCCGCCGGATTCAGGCGAAGCTTGTCGTCTGCACCACCAAGCATCCATAACGGGCGCGAGCGTGCCTAGAGTGTAGCCACCCGCTGCGTCAGGAACTCCCTCAGAAGCACGGCCCCCGTCAGCTTCGCGGCCTTCGTGTTGCCCGGCTTCAGGTCGGCGTTCATCTTCTCCAGCACCAACTTCGCCCGATTGTCAATGAGCTTCACACGAGACCACCCTTCATCAGGCTGGGGCATCTTCATTGGCAGCGCCAACCGGGGGTGGACACACTTGGCATCCATCATGACCCACTTGCTCCGGCATTGGCCTTGCTGTACATGATGAAATTGGCGCACCCCAAGGTGTGGTCACCGTTGGTTCGGAGGAGGAAGAAGTGGCGCAGTAGAGCCACGGATGGCATCACCCCAACATGCGCCTCATAGTAGTAGGCGAAAATCGACAAGAGAAGGATGGAGTTGGGATGGAGATGAAGAACCTGCAACCTGTAATGACGGAGGACGGCGTAGAAGAAGTCAGAGAAGGGAGGAACCAGGCCTGCGACAACGGCGTTCGTGAAGAAGGGATAGAAAGTGCTTCCCTGAGCCTCCGGCACGGCGGAGCCAGCCCGGAGTTCGGTCTCCCCCTTTTCATTGCTCTCCACCGCTGTCAGCAGGCGCATGACGGCGAGATTCTTCTCCGACACATTGGGGGCGTCCAAGGCCGGTGCGTACCAAGCTGGCTGCGCATCAACCTTGGCCTTGCGGGGCGCCATCACTCGCTGACAGGGAAGGGATCGAAGAAGATCTGGAGATTGCGGAAGCAAGGAGCAAGAAAGGGGATCTGGAGCAAGATGAAGGAAAGCAATGAAGGCAAGCCTTGCCCGCATCGGCCTTTTTGTCAGTCGGGCAGTTGCTGATGCAACGTAGGGAAGCGGAGGCGCCCATGTCCAATTAGTCGCCATGCGTCGACCAAGGCCGCATGCTGTTGGGGCTCGCGGCTCTCCGCACTTGCCCTTTGGCTTCGCTGCTAAGCCAAGTCGAAGCGTGCCTTGGGCCCGGGGGCTACTGTCGGCGTTCTGGGAACGGGGGTCCCCAGACTTGCCTGCCTGCAGCCCGCAGTGTGCTCCACCAGTGCCCCAGTATGGCCCGTCTTCATCAACCAACACTCAAGACCCTCGTGAGGGGCCAAGCCTTGCGGGGCAGACGATGCAAGGCCTCCTCGAGAGTGGCCTCCCCTGGCAGGCTCACGAGGAGGTGGAGAGATCAAGGCAAAGGGTACCTCGCGAGGTTCCTGTGACGCAAGCAATGACGACCAAGGCCAGGAGGGCGCCAGGCGGGCGCCAGCGCGTGCAGTGTCCTCGTTTCCTCTTTGGTGCTAAGGGGCAAGCGCAGGTGCAGAGTACCGAGGCATCAGGCAAAGGTTTCCATATCGGTGCAACAAGACCAAGACCAGCAGGACGGCAGGACGAAGGTCACCGTGGAGCCCAAGACGGCGTCACCACCAGTGCCTTTGACAGGCGAAGACCACCTTTAGTCAGGATAGCTTGTACTAGCTGTCCCTTTCAAATTGGCCATTGTTGGATCCCTTCCCGCTCAGTATTTGGGGAGAGGACCAGGGCCTATATAAATATGTCTAGCCACCACAGTATAGGGGACGGATCAATTCCTCCCCGAGCAACCCGCCAAGCACAAGAACACCTCTCCTCGCGAGGCTGTTCTTCCTTTGTACTGTTCATCATCAGCCCAAGAGGCAATCCACCACCACCACACAGGAGTAGGGTATTACACCACAACAGTGGCCAGAACCTGTATAAATCTTGTGTCTCTTGTGCTGTGAGTTCATCTAGCTAAGCTTAGGGATCGCGGCAAGGCTGAGAGCGAGATTCAGTAGGGGGAAATCTGTTGGGGATCGTAGTAATTTCAAAAAAATTCCTACGCACACGCAAGATCATGGTGATGCATAGAAATGAGAGGGAAGAGTGTGTCCACGTACCCTCATAGACCGAAAGCGGAAGCGTTAGCACAACGCGGTTGATGTAGTCGTACGTCTTCACGGCCCGACCGATCAAGCACCGAAACCACGGCACCTCCGAGTTCTTGCACACGTTCAGATCGATGACGTCCCCCATACTCCGATCCAGCAGAATGTCAGGGAAGAGTTCCGTCAGCATGACGGCGTGGTGATGGTCTTAATGTTCTACTATCGCAGGGCTTCGCCTAAGCACCGCTACAATATTATCGAGGAGAACTATGGTGGAGGGGGGCACCGCACACGGCTAAGAGATCAAGAGATCAATTGTTGTTCCTATGGGGTGCCCCCTCCCTGTATATAAAGGAGTGGAGGAGGGGGGCAGCCAAGGGGGGTGGCGCGCCCTAGGGGGGAGTCCAACTCCCACCGGGAGTAGGACTCCCCCCTTTCCTATTAGGAGAAGGAGAGGGAAGGAAGAGGAAGGAGGGAGGAAGGAAAGGGGGGGCCAACCCCCCTCCCAATTCGTATTGGGCTTGCGGGGGGGCGCCCCCTCCCTTGCTCCTTTCCCCTACTTTCCACTAAGGCCCAATAAGGCCCATATACCTCCCGGGGGGTTACGATAACCTCCCGGAGCTCCGGTATTGTCCCAATCTCACCCGGAACCTTTCCGGTATCCAAATATAGTCGCCCAATATATCGATCTTTATGTCTCGACCATTTCGAGACTCCTTGCCTAGTCCGTGATCACATCCGGGACTCCGAACAACCATCGGTACATCAAAACTCATAAACTCATAATAAAACTGTCAACAAAACCTTAAGTGTGTGGACCCTACGGGTTCGAGAACTATGTAGACATGACCGAGACACATTTCCGGTCAATAACAAATAACGGAACCTAGATGCTCATATTGGCTCCTACATATTCTACGAAGATCTTTATCGGTCAAACCACATAATAACATGCGTTGTTCCCTTTGTCATCGGTATGTTACTTGCCCGAGATTCGATCGTCGGTATCCAATACCTAGTTCAATCTCGTTATCGGCAAGTCTCTTTACTCGTTACGTAATGCATCATCTGGTAACTAACTCATTAGCTACATTGCTTGCAAGGCTAATAGTGATGTGCATTACCGAGAGGGCCCAGAGATACCTCTCCGACAATCGGAGTGACAAATCCTAATCTCGAAATACGCTGTCAGGACCCCGACTCAATGCCACATCGATCTAGCATGTAACACCTCATATCACTTTGCGGCCTCACGCACGGTATTCCCACGGGTGTCGCCTTACCTTTGCCCGGGACCGTTTGCGCCTTTTGGCACACATATATGACAGTGTCGCTAGCATCCATATGATAATTAGCCCGGGCTGACATGGCTAGTCGTAAACCCAAAGTGGCACGAACTTACAAGGACAGGCATCCATGACCCAGCATCGAACGTGTCGGTCATCAGCGAGTGAATCCAGGCTGTAGCACTGGGCTAGCAGGACTCCGGTGAACCGGGCTGTAGCGGGCTAACAGGACTCCGGTATTCATCGCGTGACATTTCCCCGAAGGGACAGACACAGGAACTAAGAAGGACACATGCCGGCCAGCCTAAGTGTTCCGAAGCAGTAGCAAGCTACCATGGCTCAGTGGAAACACCAGGAGACATTTCCCGGTAAGAGAGGCTACTAAGGATAAACAACTAGATAGTCAGATCCCACACATACCAAGCATTTCAATCATACACACAATATGCTCGATATGTGCAAATACAACAAGGCATCACAACATGACTCTACGACACAGGTATTTATTCAATAGGCTCTGAGGAGCGAGATATTACAAACATGGGTCTCATGACCCAACAATCAGAGCATACAAGTCAAGCACATGCGGAAGCTTAACATGTCTGAGTACAGACATCTAGAAATGAAAAAGGCTGAGAAGCCTGACTATCTACCAGATCCTGCCGAGGGCACAAGATTGTAGCTGAGGTAACAAGCTAAACGTCGAAGCCCACGTGGAACTACTAGTGAGACTGAAGTCTCTCTGCAAAACATAAAATAGGCAAACGTGAGTACAAATGTACCCAGCAAGACTTACATCAGAACTAACTACATATGCATCATTATCAATAAAGGGGATGGTGGGGTTTAACTGCAGCAAGCCAGCTTTGACTCGGTGGCTATCCTGAACTACGACTGCAAGTAACTCTTTGAGGTGGCGCACACGAGTCCACATATTCACCATACCAATACACCACTATGGATCCGCTCCCGTCTCCCTACGAGAACGCCATCCATAGCACTCACGCTTATCTTGCGTATTTTAGAGTATCCACTTTCACTTGTCTATGAACTGATATAAGCAATCCAGAAGTCCTTTTCCGCGGACACGGCTATTCGAATAGATGATGTTAACCCTGCAGGGGTGTACTTCTTCACACACGCTCTCACCACTTACCGCCGTTTACACGACATGTACTCGGCAACCTTCAAGCGGAAGCCCAACGTGGGTGTCGGCCACTGCCTGCCTAAACACTCGAGTCTCTAGTCCAGGTTTATCGCCTATTCGGGTTCCATCCATGAGGAGATCCGGCCGGAGTTTCGCTCACAGCCCCAAACGATGTGAACAGGGTTCCCGAGACACCAAACGGGAGCCCGGTACACCGTGCCACGTGCCTACCGCATCATAGCCCACCCCTACGGTCAGCGCTGCCCACGGCCTCCAGCATACTACAAACACCAGAAACTACTTGCAACTCCTGGACAGAGGACAAGGGTGATCAAGAAGCCGAGAGGGTCCATTGGTTTCGGGCCCAATGCGTGGTAGTAGCTGAATCATGGATTACAAACACAGAACTCAGTTCCTGAGGATGGCTGTAATGAGACAACCCACCATGTACTCCTACATGGCCTCTCACCGCTACCTTTACCAAATCGTATTCACACACTTAGCTCACACACAGTAGGACATGTTCACACACCTCTGATTCATTCCCGATGAATCAGACCTGACACAACTCTAAGCAGTAGCAGGCATGACAAACAAGCAAGAATGAGTAGGCACAACAGGGCTCAAACAACTCCTACTCATGCTAGTGGGTTTCATCTATTTACTGTGGAATGACAGGTCATGCAGAGGATAAAGGGGTTCAGCTACCGCAGCAAGTAACAGATGAATCGTTGTTGTCCTAATGCAGTAAAAGAGAGCAGGAGCGAGAGAGTAGGATTGTATCGGAATGAACAAGGGGTTTTTGCTTGCCTGGCACTTCTGAAGATAACATTGAGTCTTCATCAGTGTCAACGATCACAACGTCGGAACATCGTCTACCGGGAGGGAACAGATACCGGCAACAAAGAAGAAATACAATCAATGCAATGCACAATATGATGCATGCTCATGACATGGCAATATGAATGTGTTTTGAGCTAATGCAACTAGCAACAGATTAAATGAAGTTGGTTTGAATACAAGATTCAAATTCAAACTCCATATGTGATTATTCAAATGCCATTTAATTGATTTGTGCTATACAGCAGCTATAAGTTGTTCTAACATGCATGAAAATGGTACAGATGGATTCCTTGAATTTTTCTGATAATTTTTCATATATAAATTATTTAATTTGGAGTTACGGTTAATTTTCTATGATTTACTGAAGTTTTAGCTATTTTCTGAAATTATTAAATCATTTAAGATTTATTTAAATTCCAGAAAGGAATTATTGCGTCAGCATGACATCACCCTGACGTCATCAGGTCAACAGGGCGGGTCCGGGTCAAACCTGACGTGTGGGGGCCACACGTCAGTGTCACAGGGCTGCCTAGCTCACTGACAGGTGGGACCAAGTCAACGGCCACGTCAGCGTAGTCAACACTGACGCGTGGGCCCACCGGGGTTAGTTAAATTAAACAGAAGATGTAATTTGTGTTAATTAGGGCGTGGGGCCCACTAGTTAGTGGCCTAGGGGGTTGGTTAGTGCGTCATTAGCGTTTAATGACATCGCCACGTCACCAGCCACCGGAGTTTCGCCGGCGATGACCATGGCCGACGACGGAGATGCAACATGTGCTCGCTACGGAGCACCATTCGACGCGTGGTTTGCTCCTACGGGTAGCTGAAGATGCGCCGCATCCAACTGGGCGAGCGGCAGCGGCTGTGGTGGCCGGAGCTCGCCGGAAACGAGCTCGCGGCGGCGCCGGAGTTTCGGACCTCAACGAGAATGGAGCTCCGGTGCACGGGGAAACTAGTGGAGGGTCTCAGCAGACTCCTGACGACGCGAGGAGCACAAATATGTGCTCGGCCGTGACAGATGCTAGCTCAAACGACGACGAGCTACGCGGCGGCGGCATGGAGCTCTCGGCCACGACGGGGCTATGGCCTAGAGGTCAAAAGCGACCAGGGAAGAAGGGGGAAACGACTCAGGGGCTCACCGCGAGTCCGTTGGGAGGGTTAGTGGGCTCGAAGATGTCTTGTCGGGGGCGAATCGACGACGGCGATCGACGGGGCCGAAGGTTGAAGAAGGCGGCGGTGTGGGC
>NC_041389.1:183061395-183077711 GCF_002162155.2 Triticum dicoccoides
GGGTCGAGGCGTCTCCAGGCGCGGGGACAGGGAGGAGGTTGAGCCTGCGTGCGCGGGCGCTTTCTCACGGCGACAGCAGCAGCTTTGGGGCGAGGGGAGGAAGACGACAGGGGGGGAAGGCGGCGGTGGTGGGCTGGGCCGGAACAGAAGCTGGGCCGGCTCCGCTGCAGGTGAGCGCCAGGTAAGTGGCTGGGCTTCTCTTTTTTTTTATATTTCTGTTTTGTTTGTTTTATTAATTTATTTTGCCACTGTTTTGAATTTAAAATAATTCAAACAATGCCAAAAACTCCTCTGAATATTTTTATTTTGCTAGATGGACTTTTCGAAAAGCTTATAAAATGTTTCAGGGGTATTTGAAATTATATTCTAATTATATGAATATAATTCAAATTCAAATAGCTACTGATTTAAATTCAAAGCCCCAAAAATAAATCCTTAAAAATGTTCAATATTTTGGTTGGGACCAGAACCCTTGCCAAAAATTATCAAACATTTAAGAAGAGCATTTTGGAACAATGAATGAGATTTTAGGGTTTTTGCCCTTCTATTATTTAAATTTTGAGGCTTCCAAATTTCCTCAGTTCAAGTTTCAAAAGTTTAAACACGATGCAACACCAGGCAGCACCAGAAGCTAGGGATGTGACATACGTCAACTGAACAAGTACCTTCGGAGACACCTGTAGAGCACCTTCATAATCACCCAGTTACGTTGTGACGTTTGGTAGCACAAAAGTGTTCCTCCGGTAAGCGGGACTTACATAATCTCATAGTCATAGGAAAATGTATAAGTCATGAAGAAAGTAATAGCAACATACTAAATGATCAAGTGCTAAGCTAACGGAATGGGTCAAGTCAATCACATCATTCTCCTAATGATGTGATCCCGTTAATCAATTGACAACTCATGTCTATGGTTAGGAAACTTAACCATCTTCGATTTACGAGCTAGTCAAGTAGAGGCATACTAGTGACATTATGTTTGTCTATGTATTCACACATGTATTATTTTTCCGGGTAATACAATTCTAGCATGAATAATAAACATTTATCATTATATGAGGAAATAAATAATAACTTTATTATTGCCTCTAGGGCATATTTCCTTCAGTCTCCCACTTGCACTAGAGTCAATAATCTAGATTACATAGTAATGATTCTAACACCCATGGAGCCTTGGTGTTGATCATGTTTTGCTCGTGGAAGAGGCTTAGTCAACGGGTCTCGAACATTCAGATCCGTATGTATCTTGCAAATCTCTATGTCTCCCACCTGGACTTGGTCCCGGATGGAATTGAAGCGTCTCTTGATGTGCTTGGTTCTTTTGTGAAATCTGGATTCCTTTGCCAAGGCAATTGCACCAGTATTGTCACAAAAGATTTTCATTGGACCCGATGCACTAGGTACGACACCTAGATCGGATATGAACTCCTTCATCCAGACTCCTTCATTTGTTGCTTCCGAAGCAGCTATGTACTCCGCTTCACATGTAGATCCCGCTACGACGCTTTGTTTAGAACTGCACCAACTGACAGCTCCACCGTTTAATATAAACACGTAACCGGTTTGCAATTTAGAATCGTCCGGATCAGTGTCAAAGCTTGCATCGACGTAACCATTTACGACTAGCTCTTTGTCACCTCCATAAACGAGAAACCTATCCTTAGTCCTTTTCAGGTATTTCAGGATGTTCTTGACCGCTCTCCAGTGATCCACTCCTGGATTACTTTGGTACCTCCCTGCTAAACTAATAGCAAGGCACACATCAGGTCTGGTAATCAGCATTGTATACATGATAGAACCTATGGCTGAAGCATAGGGAACTTCTTTCATTTTCTCTCTATCTTCTGCAGTGGTCGGGCATTGAGTCTGACTCAATTTCACACCTTGTATTACAGGCAAGAACCCTTTCTTTGCTTGATCCATTTTGAAAATTTTCAAAACTTTATCAAGGTATGTGCTTTGTGAAAGTCCAATTAAGCGTCTCAATCTATCTCTATAGATCTTGATGCCTAATATATAAGCAGCTTCACCGAGGTCTTTCATTGAAAAACTTGTATTCAAGTATCCTTTTATGCTATCCAGAAATTCTATATCATTTCCAATCAATAATATGTCGTCCACATATAATATTAGAAATGCTACAGAGCTCCCACTCACTTTCTTGTAAATACAGGCTTCTCCAAAAGTCTGTATAAAACCATATGCTTTGATCACACTATCAAAGTGTTTATTCCAACTCCGAGAGGCTCGCACCAGTCCATAAATGGATCGCTGGAGCTTGCACACTTTGTTAGCATCCTTTGGATTGACAAAACCTTCTGGTTGCATCATATACAACTCTTCTTCTAGAAATCCATTCAGGAATGCAATTTTGACATCCATTTGCCAAATTTCATAATCATAAAATGTGGCAATTGCTAACATGATTCGGACAGACTTAAGCATCGCTATGGGTGAGAAACTCTCATCGTAGTCAACCCCTTGAACTTGTCGAAAACCTTTCGCAACAAGTCGAGCTTTGTAGACAGTAACATTACCATCAGCGTCAGTCTTCTTCTTGAAAATCCATTTATTCTTGATGGCTTGCCGATCATCGGGCGAGTCAACCAAAGTCCACACTTTGTTCTCATACATGGATCCCATCTAAGATTTCATGGATTCAAGCCATTTTGCGGAATCTGGGCTCATCATCGCTTCCTCATAGTTCGTAGGTTCGCCATGGTCAAGTAACATAACCTCCAAAATAGGATTACCGTACCACTCTGGCGCGGATCTTAGTCTGGTTGACCTACGAGGTTCTGTAGTAACTTGATCTGAAGTTTCATGATCATCATCATTAGCTTCCTCGCTTATTGGTGTAGTCGTCATAGGAACCGGTTTCTATGATGAACTATTTTCAAATAAAGGAGCAGGTACAGTTACCTCATCAAGTTCTACTTTCCTCCCACTCACTTCTTTCGAGAGAAACTGCTTCTCTAGAAAGGATTCATTCTTTGCAACAAATGTCTTGCCTTCGGATTTGTGATAGAAGGTGTACCCAACAGTTTCCTTTGGGTATCCTATGAAGACACATTTCTCCGATTTGGGTTCGAGCTTATCAGGTTGAAGCTTTTTCACATAAGCACCGCAGCCCCAAACTTTAAGAAACGACAACTTTGGTTTCTTGCCAAACCACAGTTCATAAGGCGTCGTCTCAACGGATTTTGATGGTGCTCTATTTAACGTGAATGCGGCCGTCTCTAAAGCATAACCCCAAAATGATAGCGATAAATCAGTAAGAGACATCATAGATCGCACCATATCTAGTAAAGTACGATTACGACGTTCAGACACACCATTACGTTGTGGTGTTCCGGGTGGCGTGAGTTGTGAAACTATTCCGCATAGTTTCAAATGTAAACCAAACTCATAACTCAAATATTCTCCTCCACGATCAGATCGTAGAATCTTTATTTTCTTGTTACAATGATTTTCAACTTCACTCTGAAATTCTTTGAACTTTTCAAATGTTTCAGACTTATGTTTCATTAAGTAGATATATCCATATCTGCTCAAATCATCTGTGAAGGTGAGAAAATAACAATATCCTCCACGAGCCTCAACATTCATTGGACCACATACATTAGTATGTATGATTTCCAACAAATCAGTTGCTCGCTCCATAGTTCCGGAGAACGGCGTTTTGGTCATCTTGCCCATGAGGCATGGTTCGCAAGTACCAAGTGATTCATAATCAAGTGATTCCAAAAGTCCATCAGTATGGAGTTTCTTCATGCGCTTTACACCAATATGACCTAAACGGCAGTGCCACAAATAAGTTGCACTATCGTTATCAACTCTGCATCTTTTGGCTTCAAAATTATGAATATGTGTATCACTACTATCAAGATTCATCAAAAGTAGACCACTCTCTAAAGGTGCATGACCATAAAAGATATTACTCATATAAATAGAACAACCATTATTCTCAGATTTAAATGAATAACCGTCTCACATCAAACAAGATCCAGATATAATGTTCATGCTCAACGCTGGCAACAAATAACAATTATTTAGGCCTAAAACTAATCCTGAAGGTAGATGTAGAGGTAGCGTGCCGACGGCGATCACATCGACTTTGGAACCATTTCCCACGCGCATCGTCACCTCGTCCTTAGCCAATGTCCGCTTAATCCGTAGTCCCTTTTTCGAGTTGCAAATATTAGCAACAGATCCAGTATCAAATACCCAGGTGCTACTACGAGCTCTGGTAAGGTACACATCAATAACATGTATATCACATATACCTTTGTTCACCTTGCCATCCTTCTTATCCGCCAAATACTTGTGGCAGTTCCGCTTCCCGTGACCAGTCTGCTTGCAGGAGAAGCACTCAGTCTCAGGCTTAGGTCCAGACTTGGGTTTCTTCTCTTGAGCAGCAACTTGTTTGCTATTCTTCTTGAAGTTCTCCTTCTTTTTCCCTTTGCCCTTCTTCTTGAACTGGTGGTCTTATTGACCATCAACACTTGATGCTCCTTCTTGATTTCTACCTCCGCAGCCTTTAGCATTGCGAAGAGCTCGGGAATTGTCTTTTCCATCCCTTGCATATTATAGTTCATCACGAAGCTCTTGTAGCTTGGTGGCAGTGATTGAAGAATTCTGTCAATGACGCTATCATCCGGAATATTAACTCCCAGTTGAATCAAGTGATTGTTATACCCAGACATTCTGAGTATATGCTCACTGACAGAACTATTCTCCATCTTGCAGCTATAGAACTTATTGGAGACTTCATATCTCTCAATCCGGGCATTTGCTTGAAATATTAACTTCAACTCCTGGAACATCTCATATGCTCCATGACGTTCAAAACGTCGTTGAAGTCCCGGTTCTAAGCCGTAAAGCATGGCACACTGAACGATCGAGTAGTCATCAGCTTTGCTCTACCAGACGTTCACAACATCTAGTGTTGCTCTTGCAGCAGGTTTGGCACCCAGCGGTGCTTCTAGGATGTAATTCTTGTGTGCAGCAATGAGGATAATCCTCAAGTTACGGACCCAGTCCGTGTAATTGCTACCATTATCTTTCAACTTTGCTTTCTCAAGGAACGCGTTAAAATTCAACGGAACAACAGCACGAGCCATCTATCTACAACAAACATAGACATGCAAAATACTATCAGGTACTAAGTTCATGATAAATTTAAGTTCAATTAATCATATTACTTAATAACTCCCACTTAGATTGACATCCCTCTAATCATCTAAGTGATCACGTGATCCAAATCAACTAAACCATAACCGATCATCACGTGAAATGGAGTAGTTTTCAATGGTGAACATCACTATGTTGATCATATCTACTATATGATTCATGCTCGACCTTTCGGTCTCAGTGTTCCGAGGCCATATCTGCATATGCTAGGCTCGTCAAGTTTAACTTGAGTATTCTACGGGTGCAAAACTGGCTTGCACCCGTTGTAGATGGACGTAGAACTTATCACACCCGATCATCACGTGGTGTCTGGGCACGACAAACTTTGGCAACAGTGCATACTCAGGGAGAACACTTTTTATCTTGAAATTTAGTGAGAGATCATCTTATAATGCTACCATCAATCAAAGCAAGATAAGATGCATAAAAGATAAACATCACATGCAATCAATATAAGTGATATGATATGGCCATCATCATCTTGTGCTTGTGATCACCATCTCCGAAGCACCGTCATGATCACCATCGTCACCAGCGCGAAACCTTGATCTCCATTGTAGCATCGTTGTCGTCTCGCCAACTATTGCTTCTACGACTATCGCTACCTCTTAGTGATAAAGTAAAGCAATTACAGGGCGATTGCATTGCATACAATAAAGCGACAACCATATGGCTCCTGCCAGTTGCCGATAACTCGGTTACAAAACATGATCATCTCATACAATAAAATATAGCATCACGTCTTGACCATATCACATCACAACATGCCCTGCAAAAACAAGTTAGACGTCCTCTACTTTGTTGTTGCAAGTTTTACGTGGCTACTACGGGCTGAGCAAGAACCGTTCTTACCTATGCATCAAAACCACAACGATAGTTCGTCAAGTTAGTGCTGTTTTAACCTTCTCAAGGACCGGACGTAGCCACACTCGGTTCAACTAAAGTTGGAGAAACTGACACCCGCCAGCCACCTGTGTGCAAAGCACGTCGGTAGAACCAGTCTCGCGTAAACGTACGCGTAATGTCGGTCCGGGCCGCTTCATCCAACAATACCGCCGAACCAAACTATGACATGCTGGTAAGCAGTATGACTTGTATCACCCACAACTCACTTGTGTTCTACTCGTGCATATAACATCAACGCATAAAACCAGGCTCGGATGCCACTGTTGGGGAACGTAGTAATTTCAAAATTTTCCTACGCACACGCAAGATCATGGTGGTGCATAGCAATGAGAGGGAAGAGTGTGTCCATGTACCCTCGTAGACCGAAAGCGGAAGCGTTAGCACAACACGGTTGATGTAGTCGTACGACTTCACGGCCCGACCGATCAAGCACCAAAACTATAGCACCTCTGAGTTCTTGCACATGTTCAGCTCTATCGGATTTCGTGTTCCGGCAGACCCTTGAGGTTCGAACACTGGGGTGCGTGCGGAGATTCAACCCTCTACGGGCTCGCTCCTCGCCGAATCGCTAGGACCTAAACTACCAAACTGAATAGCACAAGGGACACAAGATTTATACTGGTTCAGGCCACCATTGTGGTGTAATACCCTACTCCAGTGTGTGTGTGGTGGATTGCTTCTTGGGCTTGATGATGAACAATACAAGGCAGAACAGCCTCGCGAGGGTCTGTTCTTGGCTGGTGCGACGAACTGTTGGGAGGAGTTCAATCGCCCTCCCTACTGGTTTTCTGGTGAGGGTTCTCTCTCTCCCTTCCTTGTGGTGGCTAGTCCTATTTATAGGCAAAGGCCCTGGGCCTCTTCCGAAATATTGAGCAGGAAGGGCACCAACAATTGGCCATTTTGAAGGGGAACATTGGGTACACTTATCCTGACTAAAGTTGGTCCTCGCCTGTCAAAGGCTCTGGCGGTGACGCCGGCTTGGGCTCCACAATGACTTCCTTTCGGCCGTTGGGCTGGTCTTGGTCTTGTTGCACCGAAATGGATGCCTTTGCTTGATGCTCTCGCCCGCGCTTGCTCCCTTTGCACCAAAGAGGAAAGGAGGACACTGCGCGGGCCGACGCCCGACTGGCGCCCTTGGTCGTCATGGCTTGCGTCATGGGCACCTCGTGAGGTACCCCGCCTTGAACTCTCCGCCTCCTCATGAGCCAGCCTGACGAGGCCGTGCCTGAGGAAGCTCCTTGTCGCCCGCCCCGCGAGGCTTGGCCCCTCGCAAGGGTCTTGAGCTTGCGTTGATGAAGATGGGCTGTGCTGGGCCTCCTTTGAGCCACGCTGCAGGCCGCAGGCAGGCCAGTCTGGGGACACCCATTCCCAGAATGCCGACAGTAGCCCCCGGGCCCATGGCGCGCCCGAACTTGGCCGAGCAGAGAGGCGAAAGGGCAAGTGCGAAGCATCGCGGGCCCTAACAGCCTGCGGCCTTGGGCGCCGCGTGGCGGTGGATTGGTCGGGGGCGACTCCGCTTCCCCACGACACCTTGGTAACCGCACGGATTTGACTAGTCCCGCATGCAAAGCGGGTCATGATTACCTGCGATCGTGGAGGTCGACGGTTGGCCTTCGCCGGCTATAAGTACGGAATGGCATGCGCCCTTCCAGCCTATGCCCCCTTGCTTCTCCTTCTTCTCCATGGCTCCACCAAGGAAGTTTTCGGCCGCAGAGAAAGGAAAAGCCCGCGAGGTCGAGTCTTCCTCTCCCCCGCCCAAGCGCGGTCATGGTCGCACTACAGGAATCCAGTACTTTGCCATCTGCCATGGCGGACGGCAAAGGCAGGGACGGCTGACGGCAAAGCACTTTGCCGTCCGCCGTGGACGGCAAACACAGACGACAAAGATAGGGTCGGCAAACAGGTCCTTTGCCGTCCGCTTTCCAAGGCGGACGGCAAAGAGCCCTTTGCCTACAGCGGCGGACGACAAAGAGGGGGGACGGAAAAATGTGGCACGTCCGCCATTGTCACTCCATTAGGCGGCTAACGGCGGCCTTTGCCGTCCACCAGCGGACGGCAAATTAGTGCGCCTCTTTGCCGTCCGCCAGGTGACATCAGCAATACCTCAGCGCCCGTTTTTTTGCCGTCCGCCTAGCAGACGACAAAGGCGAAGTCTTTGCCGCCAGTGATGCTTTGCCGTCCGCCACTGTCGGCAAATTGACCAAATGGTCCACCCCCAGGAAGCACAGGTGGGCGCCACGTGCCCCCTTTGCCATCTGCCACCGACGGCAAAGGTGTCTTTGCCGTCTGCCGCGGACGGCAAAGAGCCTGCACTGCCTCTTTTTTTTCTTCTATTTTTCTTATATCCAACAATTATCACAACAAAAATTATCACAACACATATATATCCATCACACCCATCACATAGTTCCATCACATCACATATATATCCATCACATATATATCCATCAAAAATTTCACATCACATATATATCCATCACATAGTTCCATCGATCCATACATATTACAATATGCAAAGTTTCTTCATAGCAAGCCAGCAGAATACAAGTGCATCAAAGGAAAAAACAGGAAAAAGCAAGCAATCCATCATAGGAAGCTGGCTTCCGTGAAGTGAATGAAACCTGCAAAATGACAAATAAGAAAGTTAGAAAAAGAAGACTAGAAGAAAAAGAATAGAAGAAGAAGAAGTATATGCCATATATTAGCTAACTTAGGTGAGATGTATTGTATATGAGCTAACCTAGGTGAAATGGGTAGTTTATGAGCTATCCTAGGTGAAATGGATCATTTTGGAGCTAAGTTAGGTGAAATGGGTCGTTTATGAGCAAACCTAGGTGAAATGCCACGTTTTTGAGCTAACTAAGGTAAAATGGATCGTTTTTTAGCTAACTTAGGTGAAATGGGTCATTTTGGAGCTAACCTTGGTGAAATGGGTCATTTTGGAGCTAACCTAGGTGGAATGGGTCATTTTAAAGCTAATGTAGGTAAAATGGATCATTTAGGAGCTAATCTAAGTAAAATGGGTCATTTTCGAGCTAACTTGGATAAATTGGATCACTTGTAAGCTAACTAAGGTAAAATGAGTCATTTTAGAGCTAACTTAGGTAGAATGGATGGTTTATGAGGTCAGTAAGCTTATTAAGTCATTTTGGAGGAAAAGAAGCTAACTCTAGGTCATTATGGTAAGCATATTGGAGGAAATAAAGCTAAGTCTAGGTCTTTATGCATTTGTTAAGCAAAACCCTAGAGAAACTTACCGTGATCACGGAGGTGTAGGAGCGGGCTAGCTCGCACCGGTAGCTGGAGAAGGAGTGGGCTGGCTCGCGCCGGTAGCTGGAGAAGGATCGTGCGATGCATTTCTGGAGTTAAGCTGCACCAAAGATCATTTCCAATGTCTCGTTAACATTATGACACTCAAATGTTAAGACAAGCAAGTAATGTCCATTCAAATTAAACTCACCATGCTCCCAGGAGCAATCACTGGCATCGGCGGAGCGGTCTGACCGGACTTCTCGCACACAGACTGCACATTTGGTTTTCACAACAGTCATACTAGTTAGTAATGAGACTCAAATGTTAATACTAGCAAGTAATCTGCAGAAGAAACTTACCACAAGGAGCTCGTACATGGCCCTTGCCTGCATGTCATTCTGTGCCCTCTCCTCCTCCAACATCTTTGTCGTCTTCTCCTCCAACTCCCGCTGCCTCTCCGCCGCCTCCGCCAAAAGTTTCTCCGTTCTATCTCTCTCACTCTGTATAGCAGCCTGCAACACCACTCACGTGACCATTTGTAATCATTGATGGAAGCGCACACAATGTAATGGAGAAAGATAGCTGAGTACGTATAACTAACCTTGATGGCAAGTTGGACTGGCCGTTCACGAGGCCTTATCTCAGGAGCGGAGCTCGACTGGCGCGCCTTGATCTCCGGGAGAGTGCTAGGACACCGGATAAGTCCATCTCTCATGGCTATGGAGCCATGGGACCTCCCGCCACCAGATATCATCAGCAGCTCTGTATCAATGGGACCCTAGCTCGGGTTAAAGTCCTCCCCTTTCCTCGCCTTCCCCTGATCTCTATATTGCACGAGCTTCTCATGGGCGGAGATGTTGGTGAAGTTCTTTGGATCATTGAGGTCAGACGCAGAGAATGCCTTGAATTTCTTGTAAGGGCCAGTGTGGGCCATGGCATACAGGTCGTACACCTCTGGCACCTTATCCGCCTTATTGTAGCGTGCCTGAAAGAGAGACACAAAGTAAATTAGTAATTAAAGGGCTAAAGCTAGCATGATGAATGAATTGCATGAATCATGAAGCAAACCACATACCCAGTTCCGCCCGTACTGAAATAAGTTGGAGCTGCCTTGGTGGTGTGGCACACCTTCCATTTGGGCACGTTTGTCCTTGGCCTCTTTGTGGGTGGCCAGCCATTCTTCTGAGCACCAAGCATTGACCAACACCTCCCAACAATCCATCCGATCCGCACACCATCTCGGAGGGGCCTAAGTTAGCAAATAGAAACTTGAGCGCTAAGGCTATGAATTACTAAATGAAGGAAGTAAGTACAAGGCCTTAAGAATTACCTTCATGTACTTCTCCTTACTCAAGAACTTATCGCGGCACTCCTGCTTGGGCTTCTTGATACCACGCCCGGCGTAGTAGTCTCGAACAGCCTGCACCCGAACCTCATGCCATAAGTTCTGAAGTAGGCGCTTGCACTCCTTGTGGATAACATGATCCGCCTCCTCCTCGTATCCCTCCTCACACCTATAGAATGTCTGCAATCAAATGAGACAATATTTATTAGTACAATTAATAACTAGCTAGTTGAAGATTTTAAATTGCGTAAAGGAGCAATTACCCAGAACTTTCTGATCACGACGTCTGCCCTCGTCTTGCACAAGACACCGTCGATAATCTCACCCGGCGGGGCCGGGGCAGCCAAGTAGTGCTCCCAAGTCAATCGAACCTCTGGAAGCCGACCCTCACCAAGCAACGTGACAAACCCCGGGAAGTTTTGCCGAATCAGAACTCCAAGGACGGAGTTGGGCCGGCGGACACTTTCATGGTGGTCCCAACCCCTGCAGCATGACAAGGCCAACACATCAGTTATTTGAAGAAACATGAATGCAGAAGGTACAAAAAGATTAAATGCACTTACCTCTCCCCATCAGGGAAAATCAACCACCTCTGCTCGCGGGTCGCCGGCACGGACGGGAGCCGTTTAGCACCACGCTGGTAGACGTTGCCCCCCTCCTCCCCCTCCTCATCAGTCGGCTCCCCGCCATCATCAGCATGGCCACTCGGCTCCCCGCCATCCTCAGGCTGACCCGACCAGGTACCCCATCCAGACGTGTGATCCTCCGGGGTCTCGTGGGCCGAAGTCCCGTCGACCCGAGGCTCGTGGGCCGAAGACCCGTGGACTGGAGGCTCGTGGACCGGAGTCCGTGCAGCCTCCTCCTCAGCCGAGTCCACCCTAGCAGTCACATGCTCAGGTGAAACAGCTGGGGGCGGCAGCGAGGAAGGCGCCGTAAGAGCCATCCTACCTCCTCTCCCGCGACCACGTGCTCCACCTCGGCCCTTCTTCTTCCCTCGTCCCCTGCTGGGCACCGCGGTCGACGAAGAATGGCCCGGCGGTGTCGCCATACTGTCCAGCAACGCTCGGCGGAGAGGTGCGTGTGGAATGGAAGACCTCACACTACGCGCCGACGAAGAAGGGGCCTCGGCGCGCTCCCGACCAGCGCCCACCATCTTTCAACACCTGCCATGACAAAGAATAAACGAAATTAGTACAACATAAAAAAAAAGTACCGACATGAATAATAATATGTATATCACTTAAGTGTATCATCATCAAGTACAACATAAAAAAATTGAATACCTGACACTACTAATAATCTCGATCAGTATCATCAATAAATGCATAATCATAATCATCACTATAATCAATGATGGGCTCATAGGGTTCATTGGCATCAACATGTGCAAGGCCACCTTGACGTAATCGGTCAAGCATTGACAGGTCATCCGCAGCAGTAACCTCTTCTTGTTCCGGCTCTTCTTGTTCCTCCTCTGGGGTGATGTCGGATTCATTGTCGCTGTCTACTTCAATGTTTTGGGGTGAAGTATAGCGGTTCTTGAAACGCTTTTTGGAAAGACGTGTCTCTTGGAAGAATTCTCCTTCATATGTGTCTGGGTTAATGTGAGGTTCATAATCCTCTTCCTTTGGGGGAGAAAGTCTAGCACATGGCGGCACTTCATAAACGACATCCCAACCTTTCAGATTTGGATTAGTTTGGCAGGCCCACGGTAGATAGAATACTTGGGTCGCCTGTTAAGCCATAATATAGACATCAGGAACATCTAAATGAGTTCTTTGGTTGATTTCAACTAGCCCTATATGTTCATGAGTCCTAGTCTCCTTCGGCTGAAACCAATAACATTTGAAGACTACGACATTCGGTGGGTTTTCACAATAGAACAGAAGTTCATAAATTGCTTCAACTCTCCCATAATACTCGGTACCTCCTTCGCCGATAGCAGATACACAACAATTTGTAGACTTTCGGTCGGCCATAGATAGCTCTTTGCCATAGGTACGAAAGCGATACCCGTTGATGTCGTACTTGTCAAATGAACGGACCTTATAGTCAAAACCATTAGCGACTTGTCTCAATTCGGCGTCCATAGACTCTGAATTAGCCTACAAGTTTAATATGAAAGGGGATTATTGCATTATGCACAAATTAGCGAATGTAATGAAATTGTCTAATAGAAATTACCGTTTGTTTGAACCAAGAGATGAAACCGGGATAGCCACCTCCTTGCTTTGCGAGAAGCTCATACTCTTCAACGGAATCCTTTTGGATCTCCGCTCCATACGAGAATATGGCGACATATCGACTGTATGACATATCCAGGAATAAGAGTAGTTCAAAGGAAATAGAAGTTGCGAAACAATGTACCGAGAACTTACTCGATGTACGGCCGCACTTCTATCAGGTTGTTGAAGATATACAACGAAATGGTCCGCCATTCTTCGTTATCCAAAGATACTGGATGTGAAACACTAGCTGGTGCGAGATTCCCTTTGAATAGGCTGAGGTTGGATCCACCCTTTTTAGGCTCGTCAGCATTGTACCGAGGCTTCGGATTATGCAAATGACGATTTTTGGCTTCGTAGTGCGCTGTTACGAAGTTTGCCGCCTCCTCTGTGATGAATGCCTCAGCCATCGATGCTTCAATTCTACGTTTATTTTTACATTTTTCTCGAAGCGTCTTCTGCATCCTCTCAGTTGGGTAGCACCAACGATTTTGCACGGGCCCCCCCAATCTTGCCTCGGTCGGGAGATGCAAAATCAAATGCTGCATTGGATTAAAGAAGCCCGATGGAAAGATCTTCTCTAACTTGCAGATCAACTCCGGCGCCAACTCTTCCATTTCTTCTAGCACGCCAGGCGATAGTTCTTTCGCGCAAAGAACACGGAAGAAATAGCTGAGTTCTTCCAGTACTAGCCATTCATCCTCAGGGATGAAGCCACGCAACATCACCGACATTACCCGCTCAATCCATATGTGCCAATCATGACTCTTGAGACCAAATATCTTCAGTTTATCAAGATTCGCTCCCCTCTTTAGATTCGCTGCATACCCATCGGGGAACATCAACTGCTGTTGCACCCACAAGAGAATTTCCCTCATAGCTGGCCTTCCAAGATTGAACCATGCCTTTGGCTTTGTCCAGTTCTGCTTTCCTTTCGGTTCTTTCATGTTTTGTAACGGCCTATCACATAGCGCCTCCAGATCGACTCTAGCCTTAGTATTATCCTTTGACTTCCCATCTATGCCGAACAATGTACCAAAAAGTGCCTCGGCGATATTCTTCTCAGTGTGCATCACGTCGATGTTGTGTGGGCAAAGGAGGTCTTTGAAGTAAGGCAGATCCCATAAGCATATTTTGTGAGTCCACACGTGCTTAGTATTATACCCCTTGAAGTACCCTGGACGTTGTGGATCTGGCTCGAGAGTGTTTAACTAATCCAGGGTCTGTTGGCCTGTCAATGCAGGTGGTGCAGAGTTTTTGACAACTCTACCCCTGATGAAGTTCTTCTTGTCTTTCCTGAACTTATGGCGAGGATCTAGGAACTGTCTATGCATGTCGAAGCAAGAAAACTTGCGACCGGCCTGAAGCCAACGAAACTCAAGAGCTCCCTTGCATGTGGGGCACGGGAACCTTCCATGCACACACCAGCTAACGAATAGCGCATACGCCGGCAAGTCATGCGTCGAGTACATGTACCAGACACGCATTATGAAGTTCCGTTTGCTAAAGGCATCGTATGTCTTGAACCCATTATCCCAGGCTTCTTGCAATTCATCCTTAAGCGGCTGCATGTACACATTCATATTTTTGCCCGGATAGTTGGGTCCTGGAATTATCAACGTCAGGAAAATGTTCTTTCTTTGCATAATCTGTCCGGGGGGGGGGGAGATTGAGTGGAAAGACAAATACGGGCCAACAACTGTATTGGGCTGCCGTCATACCAAACACACTGAACCCATCCGTGCTAATGCCGACTCAAGGATGCCTCGGATCTGCCGCTTTGTCAGCATGTAATTCATCAAACTTTTGCCACACAACACCATCCGATGTGTGTACCATCATCAGATTCCCATCTGCATCTAGTTCGGTTCGTTTGCCTGTTTTGTGCCATGTCATCTGTCTGGCCGTCTCTTCGACCATGAAAAGACGTTGAAGTCTTGGTACGGTTGGCATATACCGAAGAACACTAATGGGGATTTTGGTCTGTGTCTTCTCACCCATACCGTTGTCTACCACAATATACCTGGAAGACTTGCAAATGGGACAATAGTTCAAGTCCGCATAGTCAAGCCTAAATAAGGCACATCCTTTCTCACAGGCATGTATCTTCTCATAGGGCATCTTCAGTGCACGGAGGATTTTGTCCGACTGGTACAGGTTTGCAGGCATTACATGGCCTTTGGGTAGAAAGCGTCCAAATACTGTCATAATTGCGTCATAGCATTCTCTGCCCAAGTTGAACTGAGCCTTCAGAGCCATTACTTGTGAGATGGCATCCAACTGACAAAGCTCAGTGTGCTCGTGGAGCGGACGTTTTGAAGACTCCAACATTTCATTGAAAGCCTTTGCAGATTCCTCCATCTCCTCGTCCGAATCCCGAGCATCATCATAGCCTTGCACCATGTTTTCCATCCCGGTACCATGCTCGTCGCTGCGACGATGATCCACCTCAGCTCGGTCACGTTGGGCAGACTCACCATGAAATGTCCACACCGTATAATCGGGCGTAAAACCACTCTTCTGCAGGTGTTTGCCCATTTCAGCCTCTGTCTTCTTTTCCCAATTGCCGCACCAGAAACAGGGGCACCAGGTTTTCTTTTGGCCATTTGCAAATGCGGCTTGCACAAACCCCTTGGTTTTTGTGAACCATTCAGCGCTCCATTTGTTCTGACCAGTGTGACCGGTATACATCCACGCACGGTCACTCATCTTGACTTTGAGAGCTACTGGACACACAACAATTATATATGTAATTCACCATGTATATATTCATCAATTTATCTATTTTGTCAATTTTATTACGTCCATGCAACCTACACTATAATAGGTAATGATAGGTCCTAATCCCACCCGTGTATGTGTAGATTGAGTTCATTTTCCCATGCTGTGCTCCGGATCCGGCGCAAAATTTTTGGCAGCACCTCCCCGCTGTTCTCCTGATACACGTCTCTGCAATAAACAGAGAGGATGTGTACCCGGAGAACAACAGGGGAGGCACTGACGAAATTTATGCGTCGGATCTGGAGCAAAGCATATGGGAAAACGAACCCAATCTACACATACTCGGGCTGTCCATGGATCACGTTGGACAATTCAAAAGAATCAAGGTTATAAATATGCAAATGCATGCATATTTATAACTATGACGCTTTCGAACGGGAGACACATATTGGTTACGCATACTGATGATTCAAGACACATATATAGCTAGCTATCAAGTTTCATCGGAATAGATCAAATAATTAATGGGGGAGGAGGGACTTGTCATTTGTGCTCACCCACGAACGAAGGGGCAGAGCTCGTCAAACGCATTTGTGCCCGAGGGGTGCCGTGTCGGGGTCGGGGTGCTGTTCCGGTGTCGGGGGGTCGGGGTCTGCGGGTCAGGTTGTCGGGGT
>NC_041389.1:183078964-183128544 GCF_002162155.2 Triticum dicoccoides
GGTGGCGGTGGTCGTCGGGGAGGAGAGGACAGATCGAATAGAGAGAGATGGGCGGGGTGGGGCGCCGTTAGTAACCTAAACGTTTGCCGTCCGCCCCACTTTGCCGTCCGCCCAACTTGCTGACGGCAAATAGGGGGGGGGGCATTAAGTTTTTTTAAACTAGCTCGTCGGTGGGGCCCCTCCCTCTTTGCCGTCCGCTAGCCGACGGCAAAGATTTCTTTGCCGTCCGCTAGCGGACGGCAAAGAGCTGGCAGATGGCAAAGAAGTACTTTGCCATCAGCCATTTCTTTGCCATCCGCTTTTGGGTAGCTGATGGCAAAGAGCTTCTTTGCCATCCGCTAGCGGACGGCAAAGAGCTAGCAGATGGCAAAGTAGCTGTTTCCAGTAGTGTCGCCCTCGCAAGCATCCTGTGGCCTCCGCGGCGGGGCCCCGCGGTCGCGGAGGGGGCTCTCTGCGCGGCGATGAGCGGCTGGCCATGGTCGGCCGGCGTGCTCCGGCCGTGCGAACCCCGAGGCCGCGCCTCCATACTGTGGAGGTGCTGCAGAAGTTCATTGTGTGGGTGGAGGAGCCGACCGGCACCCGGCTTTAGCTCCCTCGCTTCCTCCTGGGTGAGCTCCCAGCTGGCGCCTTGGGTGGCCTCTGGCTCCAGGCGGATGGCTGCTGCAGCCGGGCCTCGTGGGCTTCGCTTGAGGTCTCCGCTGCAGGGAACCTGGCCCTGACCCGCGGCTGGCAGACGTTTGCTCGCGCCCGTGGTCTCCGCCGCCGGTGCTCTCTGCACTTCAAGTTCGACGGCGACGCCACCCTCTACGTGAGGGTGTTTGGGGAACATGGTCGCCGTGTGGGGTGCTGCCCTGAAGACGATGACCGCGGCCGGGGACTCAGCCCCGGCGAGGACGGAGAGGGCAGCGCGCGGGCGGTTGGCGACGCTCGTGACTCCTCAAGCTTCACCAACTCTTCTTTGGGTAGCGACCCTTCTAGCAGCGGCCGCGGCCAGCCTCCACGCCGTCGCGCCTGCTTGGAGGGTGGCAGCGCGAGAGGGAGTCCGCCTGAGCTCCGGAGGTGGCTCAAGTCTTCCAAGAGGGCCGGCGCGGGATGTGCTTCACCCGCTTTTGTTCTTTCCTTTCTTTTCTCGTGCGCAAAAAGACAACAATGTGTGGCCCCGTGGAGGCGCGTTTGGGTTAACGTCGTCAATCATCGTACTGTTTTTTGTTATCCCGATATTATTCCTTTCTGTTGTGTGCCCATTTGCAAGTAATCCCTAGCTTCAGCCGCGGGGGCGACCGACCCAGGCCCTGTATTCCGGTCGCGGTGGTCGAGAGGCACGGTCCAGATGGGTGCTCCGGTAGTGGACCGGGCCGTGAAAACTTGAGCGATAGGGGCAGGAACGCTCGCGAGGGCTCAAGGGGCTTCCGCCTCATGATCCCCCGTGCAAGAGAAATCGACGCAGGAGAGTGAAAAAAGTCGAAGAACCACAGGTCAAAAGGCGGCGACGGTTTCGATAAAAACTCCAAATGGGAATGAACTAGCCAACTGCGGAAAGCAAATGAAAAAGACGCGTCCAACACCTAGTCTAGTCTTCGACGTCTTCTCACCAGCGCAGAGCTAAGTGCTGCCACTGGGCGTGGGAGGGAGCCCCAGGGCCTGAGGCCGGCACCCCTGAGACTCCGGAGCGTGTACAGCCCCAACTCATTATTACGTGAGAGTGTCACGGGTGGCGAGCTTCACAGGCGTTGGCCTTCTTCACAGGCTCCGGGCCTTTCTTCGGGAAGGCAAGCTTCACGGGCGTTGGCCCTCTTCACAGGCTCCGGGCCCTTTCCAAAACGCGACAGCTTCACAGGCGTTCGCCTTCTTCACAGGCTCTGGGCCTTTTCCCAAAAGATGAGCTTCACAGGCATTTGCCTTCTTCACAGGCTCTGGGCCTTTTCCAAAAAGATGAGCTTCACATGCATTTGCCTTCTTCATAGGCTCTGGGCCTTTTCCAAAAAGATGAGCTTCACAGCCATTTGCCTTCTTCACAGGCTCTGGGCCTTTTCCAAAAAGATGAGCTTCACAGGCATTTGCCTTCTTCACAGGCTCTAGGCCTTTTCAGGGGTAAAACCTCCGGAGGTGCTGGATGTCCCACGCGTTCTGTACAGGTACTCCCTCCTGAGTCTCCAAGTGCACGGAGCCGGGCCTAGAAACATGAACAACCTTGAACGGGCCCTCCCACATAGGAGAGAGCTTATGCAGTCCCTCCCTGGAGAGGACCCGCCGGAGCACGAGGTCCCCTACCTCGAGAGTTCTGGGGCGGATGTTGCGGCAGTGGTATCGCCGGACTGCCTGCTGGTACCTTGCCGCTTGCAGCGCAGCTTCTCAACGATGCTTCTCCCCCAGCACGAGGTCCGTCCCCCGCATGGCGTCCTGCAGCGTCTCATCAAACGCCAGGACCCGCGTGGATCGACGCCTGACCTCGTGAGGGAGGACCGCTTCGGCTTCGTAGACCAGGAAGAAGGGGGTCTCCCCAGTCGGCTTGGTCGCGGTTGTGCGGATGGACCACAACACGGACTGAAGCTCGTCATACCAGCCTCTGCCGCAAGCCTCCAGTTTCTTCTTGAATGTCCTGGTCTTGAGGCCCCTCAGGACTTCTGCGTTGGCCCGCTCAGCCTAGCCGTTGCTTCGAGGGTGCGCCACCGAAGCGTAGCATATCTGCGTTCCAAGTTAGCACAATATGTTTTGAAAAGGTTACTGGTGAACTGCGAACCGTTGTCAGTGATGATGCGGTTCGACACTCCGAACCGGCTCACGATGCCCTTGATGAACTTGACCGCAGAACTAGCAGGGATGGTGCGGACGGCCTCGACTTCGGCCCACTTGGTGAAATTGTCCATGGCGACGTAGAGGTAGCGATAGCCCCTTGGCGCCCGAGGAAAAGGGCCCAGGATATCCAACCCCCATACCGCGAATGGCCATGTGAGGGGTATGGTTTGCAGACCTCCTGCCGGCTGATGGATCTGCTTGGCATGGAATTGGCAGGCCTCGCAAGCCTTCACAAGTTCGACAGCGTCATTGAGCGCAGTGGGCCAATAGAAACCGTTGCGGAACGCCTTGCCGACAAGGGTCCGTGACGACGAGTGATGCCCACAGTCCCCACCGTGTATATCTGCCAGCAGTTCCTTCCCTTGTTCCCTGGTGATGGAACGCAGGGCCACATCGTTCGGTCGTTACCGGTAGAGCTCTCCATCCATGATGCAGTACGCTGTGGCTTGCCGCGCTTCACGCTCTTCCGCCTCCTCCTTCTCCGACAAGGTCCCTCGCGTTAAGTAGCTCCTGAGCTCTATGATCCAGCACCCCTCCTGAGGCTCCATCGTCAAGAGCAGGCGTGCTCCTGAGGCCGGGCCACAGGCTGGGGCTCCCGAGGCAGGTGGCTGAGGAAGCTCTGCCCGAGGCTGTGCTGTGCTCGACAATAGTGGCAGGGCTGAAGGCTTGAAGAGTCGTTCCTCAAAGACGCCCGGCCCCTGTGGCAACCGCCTGGAGGCTCGTTTGGCGATGTCATCGGCCTCTTGATTGGTGCCGCGAGGCACATGCTGCAGCTCCAACCCCCAGAACTGCTTCTCCATCCTACGGACCTCCGCAAGGTAGGCCTCCATGTGCTCATCTCTTGGCTCGTATACCTTGTTGGAGAAATTGACAAGGAGCTGCGAATCGCCCTTGATAGTAAGACGCTTCACTCCCAGGGTAGCGGCGGCCTTCAGGCCCGCTATCAATCCCTCGTACTCTGCTATATTGTTGGAGAACTTCTCGCCTTGCTGGAAACAGAGCTGCACGACGTAGTAGAGCTTGTCCTGAGTGGGAGATATGAGCACCGCCCCAGCCCCAGCGCCTTGCCTGGAGAACGCTCCGTCGAAGTACATGACCCAGCCTTCTGGCGCCTCGCTTCCTGGGGAAAGGGATCGATCCTCGCCGGCCCTGAGGCCCGGTGCCTTTGTCCATTCGGCCATGAAATCTGCCAGCGCGACCCCCTTGATGACTCTGGTCGTGCTGAATTCGAGCTGGAATGCTTGCAGTTCAATGTTCCACTAGGCGACCCTTCCGGCTGAGTTAGGGCTCTGGAGCACCCTTTCCAAGGGGTATGCCGAGACAACCTTGATCGGATGACCCTGGAAGTAGTGCCATAGCTTGCGCGAAGCCACCAGAAGCGCGAGGAGGTGCTTCTGCGGCATGGGGTATCGTGCCCTCGCATCCCGTAATACCATGCTAACGAAGTGCACCGGGTGCTCGACGAGGCTTGGGGCGTCGGTGCTGGTGGCGTCCTCGGGAGGCCATGGTGCCTCCCGAGATGGTGGAGCCTCCAGAAGCTGGTTGCCTGGAGGAAGGGCCTCTCCCGCCCCTGGTGCGCTCCGCCGTGACAGCTGACCTTCCTCAGTCATGGTGGTGACTCCCGCGAGTCCCTTTTGATCCAGCTTTGCCTTGGCACGGGTGGCCGCCGTGGTCTTGGCCCGACGCTCCTCTCTAACTGCCACCAGGGCTGCGCTAGCGGAGTAGGGAGTGGCGGCGAGGTAGAGTACCAAGGGCTCTTGAGGGCGTGGGGCCACCATCACTGGAGGGCTGGTTAGGTATCTCTTGAGATCTTGGAATGCCTTGTCGGCCTCTTCAGTCCATTCAAAGGGCCCCTTTTTCTTCATCAGCTGGAAGAAAGGCAGCGCCCGCTCCCCCAATCGGGAGATGAAGCATCCCAGCGCCGTCACGCGCCCCGTGAGCTTCTGCATTTCCCTGAGGGTCTTTGGTGGGCTCATGTCCTCAACTGCCTTGACCTTTTCTGGGTTGGCCTCGATGCCTCAGAGGGACACGAGGAAGCCCAAGAGCTTGCCCGAGGGGACTCCAAACACACACTTCTCCGGGTTGAGTCGCAGGCTCACCGCGTTAAGGCTCGCGAAGGTTTCCTCCAGGTCTTGTATCAGGGTCTTGGCCTCGCGAGACTTCACTACGATATCATCGACATAAGCCTCCACATTCTTCCCAAGCTGCGGGCCCAAGGTGATGTGCATGAGCCGCTGAAAGGTTGCCCCCGCATTGTGCAATCCGAAGGGCATGCATCTATAGCAGTACACCCCACACGGGGTTAGGAAGGCCGTCTTCTCCACATCTTCCACCGCCATCTTGATCTGGTGATATCCGGAGAAGGCATCCAAGAAGCATAATAGGTCACACTCAGCGGTGGAATCGACGATCTGGTCGATGCGAGGGAGCGGGAACGGATCTTGCGGGCATGCTTTGTTGAGGTTGGTGAAGTCGACACACATGCGTTCCTTCCCTCCCTTCTTTGGCACAACCACGGGGTTGGCCAACCAATCCGGGTATCAGACCTCGCGAATAACCCCCGCGGCCTCTAGCTTGCGGGTCTCTTGGACGATGAAGGCCTGCTTTTCAGTGGACTGCCTCCTCGCCTTCTGCTTTACGGGACGCACGTTGGGACACACGTTGAGGTGGTGCTCGATCACGCCCCGTGGGATCCCTGCCAGCTGATCGGGCTCCCAGGCAAACACCTTCTTGTTTGCATGCAGGAACTTGACCAGGGCTTCCTCTTGCTCTGGCTCGAGGTTGGCGCCTATGGTGAAAGTGGCGTTAGTGGACCCGTCCTCGTCGACAGGTACCTGCATGGTTTCCGCCTTGTCTTGGGTGAACAGCTGCTTCTTCTTGGTTGGCGCAGCCCCCTTGGGCTTGGGGGTTTCTGTGTCGGCGGGCCGCGCCGCCGCCGCCGTCTTGAGGGTGAGCTTGAGTACTTGTAGCGCACTTTCGGTGTCCCCGGGCACAGTGAGGACGCCGTTGCTCCCGGGCATCTTCATGAGGTTGTACCCCGGGTGAGTCGCGGCCATGAATTTGGCCAATGCTGGATAGCCGAGGATGGCATTGTAGGGGAGGCCGATGGGGGCGATGTCGAAATCGACCAGCTCTGTGCGGAAATTGTCGTAGGTGCCGAAAGTTACCGGAAGTCGGATCTGCCCCAAGGAGCTGGACGACCCGCCTCCGACGCCCGAGAAAGGCCGGCTGGGTCGCAGCCGCTCCCAAGGTATGCAAAGGAGGTTGAAGGCCTCAACCGAGAGCACGTTGAGGCCCGCGCCACCGTCGATGAGGGTCCTGGTGACGGCCACCTGGCAGATGGTGGGCGTGCAGAGCATGCGGAGCGTGCCCGAGCAGGCCGAGTTGGTGGGGTGGTCCTCAGAGTCGAAGGTTAGCCCGGCCAACGGCTCCGTCCGGCCCGAGGGAGCCCCCTGCCTCGTGGCGGCCGCGCCGACCCGGCGGACGAATGGCTTGACGTGGCGGCTGGAGGGCGACGCCTGCGAGCCGCCCAGGAGGGCCGCGACGACCGAGGGAGCTGGCGCGACAGGGTGGGTGAGGGAGAAGCTGCGCGGCTCCTCCCTAGAGGTCACCGGGGAATGCTAGGATGATGCTTGCCGCCCGTTCCCCGCCGGGCCGGTGACGGTGTTGACGGCAGGTGACGGGGGACGACAAGGGCGCCCGCCGATGGGAGCCGTCTGGGCGACATGGGAAGCGAGGGCGGCTCGGTGCCCGACGCGAGACCGACGAGTGTCAGACATGGATGCGATGGTCGGGGAAGAACGAGACGACGGAAGGCAAATTCCGGCGCACCCCTACCTGGCGCGCCAAATGTCGGATTTCAGGTTCCGGCAGACCCTTGAGGTTCGAACACTGGGGTGCGCGCGGAGATTCAACCCTCTACCGGCTCGCTCCTCGCCGAATTGCTAGGACCTAAACTACCAAACTGAACAGCACAAGAGACACAAGATTTATACTGGTTCAGGCCACCATTGTCGTGTAATACCCTACTCCAGTGTGTGTGTGGTGGATTGCCTCTTGGGCTTGATGATGAACAATACAAGGAAGAACAGCCTCGCGAGGGTCTGTTCTTGGCTGGTGCGACGAACTATTGGGAGGAGTTCAATTGCCCTCTCTATTGGTTTTCTGGTGAGGGTTCTCTCTCTCCCTTCCTTGTGGTGGCTAGTCCTATTTATTGGCAAAGGCCCTGGGCCTCTTCCCAAATATTGAGCGGGAAGGGCGCCAACAATTGGCCATTTTGAAGGGGAACATCGGGTACACTTATCCTGACTAAAGTTGGTCCTCGCCTGTCAAAGGCTCTGGCGGTGACGCCGGCTTGGGCTCCACAATGACTTCCTTCCGGCCGTTGGGCTGGTCTTGGTCTTGTTGCACCGAAATGGATGCCTTTGCTTGATGCTCTCGCCTGCGCTTGCTCCATTTGCACCAAAGACGAAAGGAGGACACTGCGCGGGCCGGCGCCCGACTGGCGCCCTTGGTCGTCATGGCTTGCGTCATGGGCACCTCGTGAGGTACCCCGCCTTGAACTCGCTGCCTCCTCATGAGCCAGCCTGACGAGGCCATTCCTGAGGAAGCTCCTTGTAGCCCGCCCCGCGAGGCTTGGCCCCTCGCGAGGGTCTTGAGCTTGCGTTGATGAAGATGGGCTGTGCTGGGCCTCCTTTGAGCCACGCCGCAGGCCGTAGGCAGGCAAGTATGGGGACCCCCGTTCCCAGAATGCCGACATGCTCGATGACGTTCCCCGTACTCTGATCCAGCAGAATGTCGAGGAAGAGTTCCATCAGCACGATGGCGTGGTGACGGTCTTGATGTTCTACTATCGCAGGGCTTCGCCTAAGGCCCGCTACAATATTATCGAGGAGAACTATGGTGGAGGGGGACACCGCACATGTCTAAGAGATCAAGAGATCAATTGTTGTTCCTATGGGGTGCCCCCTCCCCGTATATAAAGGAGTGGAGGAGGGGGCCGGCCAAGGGGGTGGCGCGCCCTAGGGGGGGAGTCCAACTCCCACCGGGAGTAGGACTCCCCCTTTCCTATTAGGAGAAGGAGAGGGAAGGAAGAGGAAGGAGGGAGGAAGGAAAGGGGGGCCGGCCCCCCTCCCAATTCGGATTGGGCTTGGGGGGGCCCTCCCTTGCTCCTTTCCCCTCCTTTCCACTAAGGCCCAATAAGGCCCATATACCTCCCGGGGGGTTCTGATAACCTCCTGGAGCTCCGGTATTGTCCCAATCTCACCCGGAACCTTTCTGGTGTCCAAATATAGTCGTCCAATATATCGATCTTTATGTCTCGACCATTTCGAGACTCCTCGTCAAGTCCGTGATCACATCCGGGACTCCGAACAACCTTCGGTACATCAAAACTCATAAACTCGTAATAAAACTGTCAACGAAACCTTAAGCGTGCGGACACTACGGGTTCGAGAACTGTGTAGACATGACTGAGACACATTTCCGGTCAATAACCAATAGCGGAACCTGGATGCTCATATTGGCTCCTACATATTCTACGAAGATCTTTAT
Source organism: Triticum dicoccoides (assembly GCF_002162155.2). Lineage (NCBI taxonomy): Eukaryota > Viridiplantae > Streptophyta > Magnoliopsida > Poales > Poaceae > Triticum > Triticum dicoccoides. The sequence goes on from NC_041389.1 coordinate 183,087,314, forward strand.
CGGTCAAACCGCATAACAACATACGTTATTCCCTTTGTCATCGGTATGTTACTTGCCTGAGATTCGATCGTCGGTATCCAATACCTAGTTCAATCTCATCACCGGCAAGTCTCTTTACTCATTATGTAATGCATCATCTCGTAACTAACTCATTAGCTACATTGCTTGCAAGTCTTATAGTGATGTGCATTACCGAGAGGGCCCAGAGATACCTCTCCGAAAATCGGAGTGACAAATCCTAATCTCGAAATGCGTCAACTCAACAAGTACCTTCGGAGGCACCTGTAGAGCACCTTTATAATTACCCAATTACGTTGTGACATTTGGTAGCACACAGAGTGTTCCTCCGGTAAGCGGGAGCTACATAATCTCATAGTCATAGGAACATGTATAAGTCATGAAGAAGGCAATAGCAACATACTAAACGATCAAGTGTTAAGCTAACAGAATGGGTCAAGTCAATCACATCATTCTCCTAATGATGTGATCCCGTTAATCAAATGACAACTCATGTCTATGGTTAGGAAACTTAACCATCTTTGATTTACCAGCTAGTCAAGTAGAGGCATACTAGTGACATTATGTTTGTCTATGTATTTAGACATGTATTATGTTTCCGGGAATACAATTCTAGCATGAATAATAAACATTTATTATGATATGAGGAAATAAATAATAACTTTATTATTGCCTCTAGGGCACATTTCCTTCAAAATCTTCGGCCACCCCAGTGTTCGAACCTCAAGGGTTTTGCCAGAACCCGATATCTGACACCTACAATATTATGATATCATGAGCCAAGGTTTCTCATGAAATTGGAGCCCCCCCACCTCGTTCTCAAGCCTAATTTTGCCTGTTCTTGCCCAATTTTGAAAATCCCCACAAAAATAGCCCCAAAAATTTTCTTGCAATTTGTTGGTTCTTGTGAGATTTTGTTGAGTTTGATCCATGATTTTGTTGTTTGGCAAGTTGATCTAGCTTTCCCACCACCCCCCATACAATCCCCACCACCAAATCCATCAATTTTGCCATGAAATCGCGAAATTTCCGCCCACCCCTCCGCGCACGCCCCCCTCCCCCCCGAAGTCTCTGGTTACCTCGCGTCCTCGGTACGTGGATCGTGTGCACGGGACCTCGTGTCCACGGGCCCTAGACCCCGTGCGCACGGCCCCCTACAGCAGCCGCCAGCACTTCACCGTTTTGCCCATAACTTTCACATCCGGCCCCCTACATTTTGATGTTATTTAGCTTGTTGAGTAGCTAATGACATCCCCCATCAACCTATATAGGTTCCCACATCATTTGACTCCATCAAAAGTTTGAAATTTTGGCATCTTTGCCTAGGCCCTCCACCATATCATCCGCAAAAGCACCATAGCTTGCCGCAACCTAACCCATTTCGCTCCATATAGCATTTATGGTTGTTTGAGTTGTGACTTGAGTTTCCTAAGGTGTTTCGGCTACTAAGGGGCGGTTGCTTCTTCATCAACCACCACCACCACTTCCGCATTGTCATCTCCAACACCACCACCGCATGTCCGCTACCACCATTTAATATTTGACATTGAGATTTTGAGTTTGTGGTTTTTCACCATTTCCTAAGGTGTTTCGGCTACTTAGGAACATGATGCAGAGCATCCCACGATCATACCCATGTACATTCCAACTACTCTCCAAGCCCCAAGGATACATAAGACGAGACCTCGACAATACGCCATTAGACACAAGGTGAACTCGCTCCTCTCCGAACCTTCACTTTCCACATGTGAGACATGGCTACTAGCTCAAACGTGTGTGCTATGCATGTCCAGGAACCAAGAGGAAGGCCATGGATCAGCTAGGAGCATTGGACAAGACAGCAAGGACACCAAGCGCAAGGAGCAAGAGAAAGGGATGACTACAAGTCACAGCCAGCGGACGACCGGTCCTTAGCGAACGTCCGACGCCTAGAGGTTGGGCCTGCCAGAACAGCTACAGCTGAGGGACTCTACAGCGTCCGAACGACTGCCAGATACCGAACGTCCGACATCCATCAGCCACCGGACAACCGACCCCGTTCGGATATCCGGTGCCACATGTATAGAGAGGAAATGACGGAAGTCCGAAGACTTCCGGACGACTGGAACCCACCGGACGTCCGGTGCCTGTCTGTGCACAGCTTCGGGCCCGAGGCCCATGTACCCTTTCACTTCGCCCCCATTTGCACTTAGACTATAAATAGACCTCATCCTCCTCCTAGAGAGGGTTAGCATAGGTTTATCTCATTTGAGATAGAGCATTGCTCATCCATACGGATCTACTCCTCGTGAGAGACCGCGACATCTTCGGAGAAGATCCATCTTGGATTCAAGACCCCATTCATGGGATGACCTTCAAGACCTCCTCACAGAGAAGAAACTTTGTATCGTCCCTTGTTGACTTTGAATCGTGTATCACTCTTTGTGTTCCGAGGATCTAGCATATGGGTGACCGAATCTCATTGGTTTGAGTGTTTCTCTTGTGTTTCCCCTCGTGTTCCTCTCATTTTCCCCCTCGTGTTCTTCGTAGGATCCCCTTCAATCATGAAAGATCGGGCATCTAGGGTTCTACCCTACATCATCTTGGTATCATGAAGCATGTTTATCACGAATTTGGAGCCACCTACCCCTTGTTTTCTAGCTTGATTTTGTTGTGTTCTTCCCCAATTTCAAAAATACCCACCAAAAATAGCCCCCAATTTTTTTTGTGATTTGTTGGTTTAATGATGTTTTGTTGATTTTGATCCATGGATTTGCTTGGTTTCGAGTGGATCTAGCATCTCCCCAAGTTTCCCCATCTTCCATCCGTCAAATCCCGCGAATTTTGACCCCGAAATCCACTTTTTCTGCCCAAAATCGCGTCCCCGATCTTGATCCCGATTTACCCCAGACTCACCGGAAGTCCGAACATTTATGGACATCCATTGCCTCTAGAAGCACCAGACTTCCGGATATTACCGGACATCCGGCATCCCATTACATAACAGAATTTATGGATTTCCGAGCCCACCGGACATCCGTCCATTTCCGGACGTCCGCAACCTATAGATATCAACTTCGGCTGATTTTTATTTTGTCCGTAACTAATTCATCCGAACTCTGCTTTTGACATTCTTTAGCTTGTTTTGAAGATTTTGACATCCCCCATCCCACAAAAATACTACCAACATCATTTGACTCCATCACATTTTTGGAACTTTGGCATCTTTGTCTAGGGCCTTCACCACATCATCCGCATAGCCACCACCGACTTCCGCAACCTAACCAATTTTGTTCCCCATAGCATTAGTGGTTGTTGAGTAGAAATTTGAGTTATCCTAAGGTGTTTAGGATACTTAGGGACGGTTGCTTCTTCATCAACCACCACCACCACTTCCGCATAACCTTGCACACGATACACTTCCCCCACCCCAACTTAACCCAATTTTGTTTGAGCTTGTTTGAGTTGTGGCTTGTGTCTCCTAAGGTGTTTCGCCTACTTATGGACGACAACTTCAACTCCGACATGTTTATAGCCCATCATTCCACTTCCGCATTGCCAAGTTCAAAACAACCACCGCTTTTTGCTACCACCATTTGACATTTGCCTTTGGAGATTTTGAGTTTGCGGTTTTCCGTTTCCTAGGGTGTTTCGGCTACTAGGAACGGGTCAACATCGACAACACCGCCTCTCATCATCGCCAAGGACGGTAACATCGACGACACCATTGTATATTCCCCTTGCCATTGCATTGTTAACCCCTAGCCCACTTTGCGTCACTTGCCTATCGAGACTAGCCTTTGAGTATTGCCGGCAATGTTACTTGTGCACATTAGTGATCTACACCTACCATTGCATACATACCATATCATCTTGGTATCATCATTCATCCCTTGTGTCACAAGATTGTTCCCGTATATACACAATTGCTATCTTGGTTTGTGCAAAGTGGCCATACAAAAAAAGAATAAGCTTTTAAGCAAAGACAGAGTGAGCAAAGAAGCTTGTAAGCAAGTGCCATATCATCATACCACATTGCATATAAGATTTTCATATCTGATCATCTTGGATCATCTTGTTAACCACCGGGAACATCATACATACATAGCATACTTGGGATAGAAAGTTTATCCATTTTGCATCTTATAAGTTGTGCACAAGTGCCGTATCCGCCTATTGAGCAATCGTGCTAGCGTCTCTCTTGAGTTGTCCAACACGAGCGTTTTTCGTGGATTCCACATTTTGAGCTCATTCCTTGGTTACACGACCCCATTTATCTATCTGTGTGTGAGTTTCTGTGTGCCATTTATTGCTATTGGTCTACTTGTTTCGCTCGCGAATTTGTGAATCTCTTTCAACATTATTGACTCTTGCTAACATTTTGCATCAAATTTTTGTGCCACTGTCCTCACCGAGCTCCACCATAAGCCTTACTTGTGTAGGTGTGAGAAATTGACGAGATCGGTACCAATTGTGCTATTTCCTTGTTACATCATTGAGTGATCATTGATCCATTTTTAACATCGGTCAAGGTACATTTGGTATAGTTCTCTCCTTTCTTCCACTCATATTTTATCGAGCCTTGTGATGGATAGGAAAGGCATTTCATCTCCAGTCCTCGACAACAATGACGGCGCGAACAACTACATCACCAAAGCGTCCATCTTCGATCTACAACAACAAATGCAACGCGCACAATCAAGATTGCGAGAACGCATCGAGAACCTTTCCATCGACATTCGTCACTCCGAAGCAAGAAAAAGGGACTACATTGATAAGAACCTTTCCGCGGCAAAAGAGGATCAAGATGCAAGGATGGAGGAGATTCGGGCCTTGATCAAGTCTTCTTCCCCTTCGTCATCTTCAAGGCGGTGACGTTCAAGCCACAAGTCTTCGGAGCGCGAAAACGATGCAAGCGCTATTCGTCCTCATCCACATCTCCATGGCGACCACCATCATGTTCGTGATCAAGATCGTCATGAAGGGCAGGTCACCTCCAAGCATCATGTGCATGACGACGACGAACACCATCGAGCTCAAGCATGACAATGACACCATCATCATGAAGATGCTCACCAAGTGCAAATGTACAAGTCCCAACAAGCCCTACTTCACGCCAAGTCCAAGCTTCATGAGAAAATGAGAAGACCGCAAGACGAGCACCACCAAGATGAAGCTACGGCTACCACCACCACTTCGGCATCTTCACCAAGTGCTGTCAAGGCATCTTCGCCTTTGGGTGTACGACATCCTCGCCTACTTCCCACGAGTTCACCTACATAGACATCTTCAACAACAAGGCGACCACCTACAAGCGAGGGAGACACTTCCATCTTCAGAAGCCCCTCAAGGAAGATGACCGAGCATGGGAAATTCCCTTCGGTAATATAGACGAGCTACGAGGTGCCACATCATATGGGCCTCCTACAACAAGACGGTGACCAAAAGGTCGAGCAAGGGCCATCCCCTTCGACTATGGCGATGAGCGCGAACCTCTTCAACAACATGAAGACGACGCCCATATTGGACTCATACTCCGAGTCAAGCTACATGACCACACATGGAGACATTTGCACCTACATCTCTCCGACACCCACATATGTCGAGATGCCTCAAGTGCCATGTGAAGAGAGACACTACCACATGAGTGACATGAGTGACTCCACCATACGTGACATTGAGAGCATTTCCTATGAGAGGATGAGTGTGACCACCACTAGCCCCACACATGAGAGCATGCCACACATCCCATGTGAGGTTGAGAGCCATTTGAGTGACTCCACCAACCATATGAATGAGATCATCCTTGAGGGAGTGAGTGAGCCACAACACTTAGCGAGTGAGGTAGTTGACATGGCATGTGAGGCCACTATGCTCTCTAACGACTTAATCTCTACTCTAAGTGTGTTTTCTTTGGTGCTAGGTCCCCTACTTGATGACATGCCTACCATCGACGAGTCCATCCCTCCAATGGAAAACCGATGGCCATGATGGATGATGATGCACCCCCCACATGATTCCATCAACATGAAGTTCACCACGACTTGGTCTTCAACACCTCACCTACAACACATGTGTGATGCTCCAAAGGTAACATAGGTGATGGTGCTTCTCTTGTCCCACTAGCGGACTATCTTACCAATGATTGCTTGCATGATGTTGACCTACCTATTCCCATGCTTCATGCTAGTGTGACTCCCTCATGTCATGACTTACCTATTTATGATGAATATGATGGTGAGCATTTTAAGTTGCCTAGTTGTGATACTATGCTCCATATGATATCATGTGAAAACTCTTTTGGTCACATCATGTTTGATAATCCTTTAAACTTGTAATATGCTATGAGTGAGATCTCCCATATTGCTTCATTTCAATCTCAACATAGTAACTATGCATGCCCCATTAAAATAAATCACATTTGTACAGGCATAGATGACGAGATGATGGTCATTGGCTTTTGTTTTTCATGTGATGATATTGCCATGCTTCCTTTACATGATTTGCGCAATCATCTACTATGTCATGCCATGATCACATAGAACCAAATATGCATTGTTTTGGATGTTGTCAATATTCTCCATGTAATGTTTCCCCTAATGCTCATGAGGAGACGCCCATAGTTTCCTCATACATATTAGGAGATTTTGATGCATTCCATACTTTGCATGATTCCCATAATTGCTTGCGCCATATGAATTCCATGAATAACAACGCTTTACACATTTCTCGTGATGCATTGCACAATTTGAGTCTCCATTATGCCATGCATAAAAACAAACCTCTCATGATGGATGACATGTTTCTATATCACGCATCTCATTTATTTGAGCATTGGCTATTTTGTGCTAACCAACACAAGCACGTGCACATCATGATGGATGATGTGTACATATATCACGCACACACAATTTTCCCTTTGCCTTTGTTTTGTGTAGGTACTCACATATACTCGTCAACCTCTCAATTCCAAGAGTTGACGAAACGAGCTCTTGAGAGCAACGATGATTTGGGATCCAGTGGACTATCCTTACCACCGTTCCCTTCACGCATGGCTAACGCGCATCTCTTCTACTTGGCTCTCACATGGCTATGGGCTATTTGCCACTTGTCACCTTATGCCCATACTATAGTGTTCACTTTGCATGTTCTGCCTCTTTACATGATTTTGCCATGCAATTGTGACCCTTGCTTGCATCTACCCATGATTCACTATTATGCTACTTCTATGTGTATTTGCATGCTTGGTGGAGATCCTTGTTGCTATTGCCATGTTTACCATGTGCCTCATGCTATTGTTGATTCTTGTGTTGGGAGAGTCATGATGTTCCATTGCTATTTAAATAGGACTTCTTGCCAATACAATGATGATACTTTTCCCATATCATACTTTCATGCTTCTGCTATGTCATGTGAATTATTCATGCCCACTATTTGCACACATGACATAATTGTCATGATTACCTCTAGTATGTTGCATCTTTGCACTACTAGCTTTCTTTACTTGATCACTATGATTACATGCTTTGATGCATCACCCATGTTCCATTCTTACTTGCTTTCTTGGGTTAATGACATATATGTTCATGCCTCTCACATGATATATCTTGATCATTGTCTCTTGTGTCCATTAGTTTCCTCTCTCATATCCACTTGTATTGAGTGCAACCATACTATGCTTATTGATCTTGGAGACTTGGACATATTACATGTGATGCATGCTTGTTTGATTGAGCCTACTGTATTTGGTTGTTCTTGCATCATATGCCTCCTTACTATGAAATGCTCCCTTGTCCTTTCTTATGATGAGCATGATGCATACACTTGTGGGGTATCTTACCACAAGAATGATAGGTTTTGCACTCCCGCTAACCTCATTTGTTTTTCCAAGTGTTTGTCGTGTTCTTTCATTTTGAAGGATTCACAAAGCGGTACCATCATGAGCCGTATTGGTCATGCAAAGGTCTACATGATGCACGACACCAACATTTTCGACATCCTCATAAAGGTGAACTCCTTCCCTTTGAGCCATCATCACATATGCATATTGGATGGGTCATTCTTTCATTGTTGTCTCCTTCTTCTTGTCTACATGATTCATATATTGGATGGAGGACCGACATTGGAGATTGGCTCTTTGGACCTTCAAGTTGAGGAGAGCTCGGACTTATTGGATGCACCTTCGAACCTCCACTCATGCCAGAACATCGAGCATTGGTACACAAACACCTCCATATTTGTTGATTGTGCTCACACATGTCATGCTCGATGTACTTATCATACTCACCACAAGTTTGCACCCTATGCATGGATTGACTCACATTATGCTTGTCTTGTTGCATCCATTTAATTGTCATCCATGATATATGATCTTGTGCATTTCCTTAGCAAATTTATTGTGATCTTTCTTGATGGCATATTCATAAATCATGATCATATTGTCCATCATCAATTGCATGATAACATAAACATATCGAGCATCCATTGCCATGTTCATGCTTTTGATACACCATCCCATTATGACATCATTTTGCACAATGGAGAAATTAATCACATTCACAACACCTTTGTGCGTACAACAAATGCTTTTGTTCCCATGAATGATTTGCATATCATTCTATATCATCTTGATAAGTTTCATGCGCTTTGTCACGAACAATCTTGCTGCACGGACTCATTCTTACATGATGGACACTTTGTGTGCGCTAACCATTGTATTTACAAGTGTACTTTATGTTTTCTCATTTTGCATGTCCCACATACCGGAGACACCTTGGAGTACTTGGATTGCGCCATGCCTTCAACTCCGTCCAACTACAAGTCCGCCCACGACAACCGTTTCCATGGTGATGAGGATCACGATCCAAGGTTGAATCTTTCCCAAGGGCCGGAGATGATGCGGAGCATCCCAGGATCATGCCCATGTACACTCCAACTACTCTCCAAGCCCCAAGGATACATAAGACGAGACCTCGACTATACGCCATTGGACACAAGGTGAACTCGCTCCTCCCTGAACCTTCACTTTCCACATGTGAGACATGGCTACTACCTCAAATTTGTGTGCTATGCATGTCCAGGAACTAGGAGGAAAACCAAGGATCACCTAGGAGCATTGGACAAGACAGCGAGGACACCAAGCACGAGGAGCAATAGAAAGGGATGACTGCAAGTCACAGCCAGCGGACGACCGGTCCTTACCGGACGTGCGATGCTTGGAGGTTCAGCCTACCAGAACAGCTATAGCCGAGGGACTCTACAGCACCAGGACGACCACCAGATACCAGATGTCCGACATCCATCAGCCACCGGACGACTTTACCCGTCTGGATATCCTGTGCCACATGTCCATAGAGGAAATGACAGAAGTCCAAAGACTTCCAGACGACCGGACGGCCGCGAGCCACCAGACGACCGGAACCCACCGGACGTCTAGTGCGTGTCTGTGCACAGCTTCGGGCCCGAGGCCCATGTACCCTTTCACTTCGCCCCCATTTGCACTTAGACTAAAGATAGACCTCCTCGTCCTCCTAGAGAGGGTTAGCATAGGTTTAGCTCATTTGAGATAGAGCTTTGCTCATCCATACGGATCTAGTCCTCGTGAGAGACCGCGGCCTCTTTGGAGAAGATCCATTTTGGATTCAAGACCCCATTCATGGGATGACCTTCAAGACCTCCTCACGGAGAAGACCCTTTGTATTGTCCCTTGTTGACTTTGAATCGTGTATCACTCTTTGTGTTCCAAGGATCTAGCATATGTGTGACCGGATCTCGTTGGTTTGAGTGATTCTCTTGTGTTTCCCTCGTGTTCCCCTCGTTTTTTCCCTCGTGTTCTTCGTGTTCTTTGTAGGATCCCCTCCAATCTTGAAAGATCGGGTGTCGGTGTCAAAACCGGTGGATCTCGGGTAGGGGGTCCCGAACCGTGCGTCTAGGCGGATGGTAACAGGAGACAAGGGACACGATGTTTTTACCCAGGTTCGGGCCCTCTCGATGGAGGTAAAACCCTACTCCTGCTTGATTGATATTGATGATAAGGGTAGTACAAGAGTGGATCTACCACGAGATCAAGGAGGCTAAACCCTAGAAGCTAGCCTATGGTATGATTGTTGTAATGGTTGTGTGTCCTACGGACTAAAACCCTCCGGTTTATATAGACACCGGAGAGGGCTAGGGTTACACAGAGTCGGTTACAATGGTAGGAGATCTACATATCCGTATCACCAAGCTTGCCTTCAGCGCCAAGGAAAGTCCCCTCCGGACACGGGACGAAGTCTTCAATCTTGTATCTTCATAGTCTTGGAGTCCGTCCGATGATGATAGTCCGGCTATCCGGACACCCCCTAGTCCAGGACTCCCTCAGTAGCCCCTGAACCAGGCTTCAATGATGACGAGTCCAGCGCGTATATAGTCTTCGGCGTTGCAAGGCGGGTTCTCCTCCAAATTCCATGTGTTTGCGGAACAGTGTCCGGCTCCCTCACAAATGTTGCGCTCCTTGGCTTCCACGCCCAATAATGGCCCTCTTCCACGCGTCGCACGAATGCGAAAAGCCAGGGTATCTTTTATGTTTTACCCCCTAGCTGCGCAAATAACCTGCCTATAAGAGAGATAAGAATCCAGATCCAAATCACACCATCTTCCCTCTGCGAGTACTCATCGGAGCGCTCCTGACCTAAAACCCATTCCATCATGGACCGTCGTCGCGGCTCCTCCTCTCGCGCTCCCAGCCCTCTGCCAGGAGATTGGAGGAGATGCTCGGTTCCGCACAACGAGCTGGAGAAGCTTCAAGCGGAGGGATATCTTCCTCCAGCCTTTATGGTCCCGGTTCGAGCCGGGCTGGCCACCTACAAAGGTGGGAAGCAAGCGGAGGCCAACCCTAGCCCCTCTAAAGGAGAGCGGGTGTGCTTCGTCCCCTATCTGATAAGGGGGCTTGGATTTCCTGTACATCCGTTCCTCCGCGGGCTCCTGGAGTTCTACGGACTCCAGCTCCATCACCTCACGCCCGCCTCTATTCTGCATATCGCGGATTTTGTAGCTCTTTGCGAGCTATTCCTGGGCATCGAGCCCCATTTTGCGCTATGGAAGAGGCTATTCTGCCTCGTACCCCCTTCTCATGAGGGGTCAATATATCAAGTGGGCGGTGCCGAAATATGGTGCATCGCCGGGACCGGATACCCATCCGGAACCCCGAAGAAGGCGTCCGAAGACTGGCCTTCGGAATGGTTCTATGTAGAGGACGCTCCACTGCCGGACCCAGTTCGGATCGGCCTCTCGGAGTTTAGTGGGGCTCCTCTGAAGAAACGCCTAAGCTGGCGCCCGCGGAGCCCTCAATTGGAGGAAGACAAGGGCGTCCATTATCTGATGAGCCAGATAAGATTGCTGGCCCATTCCGGATTGACCATGATTGGAGTTATGGCCACGTGCATAATGCGGGGGGTGTAGCCGCTGCAATACAGGGGCCACCCCATGTGGGATTTCAACGGGGAAAATGATGCCACCCGTCATGGCCGCAAAGGGCCGGAGTCGGCCGAAGATCTAGTGAAGATTCTGTCCGGCATGTACAAGGGGGAGAAGGAAGACTTCCTCCAGACGAGCCCATTGAATGGGTTCTCAATGAATAACCCTCGGAGCTGGGTAAGTGGACGTTTATTTATCCGACCCGTGCTTTCAAAGTTAAGTACCTTACTTTATGGATTTGACGCAGGAATTGCGCCGGACTGTGGAGTGCATACATAGTCTGACCCCACAACCCGAGGATCCGGGAAGATCCCTTCATCCGGCCTCCGAAGAGGATCCGGACATAAAGGTGGAGCTAATTGACAGGGTGTTCCACCAACTCAGCATGGACAATGCTTTAGTCGCCATCACGGCTGACTACCCCGGCCTAACCCCGGCTTCCCAGGTGAATATGACTGAAGTCCTGACACCATCATTTCGTCCTTGCGCATTTCTGACCACCGTATATAATGGTGTCTCGCAGGAGGTGCCTTCAAGGCAGGAAGCCGAGCCCACGACGGCTGACCAACAAGGGTCAGTCCGGCCCCGCAGGCGGAAGAGGAGTGCGGTGCGGGTTGAAACGTCACCGCAACGGTATAGCCCGCGTCTTGTTATTTAGGAAAAGGATTTCCAGGAGGCGTATTAACGCTCATGACCTTTCCAGGAGAAAGAGCACTCGCCGGACGGTGTCCGGAGAGGTTGCCAACCAAGCCTCCGCCCGCCAGGCTCCAACACCTGGTCCGGAGGGGGAGGTGAGCGCAAGGCGCGAGCCGGATTCTCCTCCAGTGGAGGATGCCGACCGGCTGTCCGCCACCAGGTCTGAGGTGGAGAGCGCCATGAATCATAGGCGTCGCCGGACAGTTCTGCATGACGCGTGTTTCTCCCCAGAGGCGTTGAATGGCTTTAACGCGGGAGACGCGCACCTCCGTGCTGCTCGAGATGGTTTAACTAGAGCCACGGAGCAATATGTAAAAGACATACGGGTAAGAGATTTTAATGGTTATATATGCTAGTAGCCCTCGAGACTTAAAGTAGTTAAAGTAACTGATTTAAGGATCATATAATTTGCAGGATCTTACAGAGAAGAATGCCCAATTGTCCCAGGAGTTACAAGAGTGCAAGGCCCAACTTGAGGCCGCATTCGCTGCCGCAGGAGGAGACACAGAGACCCCTCCTGGTAACACATTATTTCAAAAAGATAAGCGGTGCGCGGCGTGCGTGTAAGTCCGACTTTGATATTGCAGATGTTGCCGGACTGGATCCGGACAAGCAACACCTACTGCGCCAGCTGAAGGACGGCGAGAGGGTGCTTATGAAGGTACAGCAGGAGAGGAACAAACTCCAGGATGCCCACACCCAGCTTGGGGAAGAGCTGAAAGGTGTTCGGGCCGAGCTGTGTGGCTCCGTGAAGGAGAATCAGCGGCTTCGTCGCGACATCTATGGTAAGTGCTTGAGCGAATTCTTTTGAAAAGAAGAGTTCGGCAAGGAAGCCTATTGACAGAAATATGCCTTGTAGGTGCGCTCACAGGTCGCCCTACGGAGGAAATGCCCGTTTCAACGGGTGACCAACTTCCCGAGCTGGTGCAACTGCTCGAACGTGTTCGGCAGGCGATGAGTGGCGTCGTCCAGGCCCTATGGCCATCCATCTCCCTACCCGAGGGCCTTGGAGAGCTTGCGGAGAAGCTTCAGGGAGCACGGCAGTGCTTCCGCTTATGGAAGATATCGGCCTGCCGTCAAGGTGCCAGGGAGGCCTGGGCCATGGTGAAGACGCGGTACAAGAAGGCGGATCCAAACCACATGGCCGAGGTCGGACCTGTGGGGCCCGATGGGAAGGAGATCCTTGTGAGCTTAGTGTACGGCCAAGTAGAGTTGGCCGCTAAGTATTCCCAACGGGACTGTAAATTAGACAGCCTGTTAGACGGGATTGAGGAGGAGTACAATCAGTCATTTTGACGATGTATTTAAAATGACATGTAAAATGCCTTCTAGCCGGATTGTAGATCGTTTGTCTGTGCCGACCTTTCCGCTTCGACCTCGGGACCCTAGAGTCTGGAGTGTGTCCGAATACCTTCTCGGTTATGACAAAATCGGGGCATGCATGGAGACCAGGCGTAGGGGTCATTAGTGCTTTATCAGACAAGTGCCCAACTAGTTATGTTATATTACATGGTTAGTAAGAAACATCTTCCAGGGAGAATAGTTCCGTTAAGGGTTCCTTTCCCTGGGAGGCATGCCCTAAAGTGCATGTCCGGACTGCGAAAAAAAGCAGGAAAACATCTGGGGGCAGATGGATAAATGTTTAAGAAATCGTCTTTTAATTCACCGACCGAATATTCCCTTAAGAACGCTAGCTTTCGGCTTCACCCAGTCTGAGGTACACATCCGGCTGACCCGGCAGTAACAATCGCAGAGGTGCTCCCTTTACCTCCTAGCCGAACAATCGGGAATGTAGGGGTAAGCACAGGAGCCAGGCAACCCAGCTTGGCCAAAACTTAAGTCATATCAATGCATATAATGGTGAATAAAAGGTACATGTGGAAGTTTGACACATGTGTTGGGCATGAAGCCTGGATAAGTAAGCTTCTGGTAAAGAAGCCCCCAGGTATAATGAGTGCGGATAGCACATCAAGTGTGTGCGAACAATGCGCAAATAGGCCTCTAAGGGCTTTTATGAAAAAGGTGAGAGAAAAGAGAGAAATGAAAATACGGCTGAAGTGTAAAAATATGGACGGAGGAAGGAAACGAACTCTTAGTCCGACGCTAGGCGTAACATCTTCGGAGGCGGGCCGCGTTCCATGGGTTCGGCTCGAGTCGGTTGTCCGATGCATTTCGCAGACGGTATGCTCCGCCGGTCAGGACTTGGTCGATGATGAAGGGACCCTCCCATTTGGGCTTGAGTTTGTCCTTCTTCTTGTCCGGCAGCCGTAGAACTAGTTTGCCAACGTTGTAAGTTTTGGCCCGTACTTCTCTGCTTTGATATCTTCGAGCCTGCTGCTGATAGAATGCGGAACGGGCCTTTGCCACATCGCGTTCTTCCTCCAATGCGTCCAAGCTGTCTTGCCGATCCAGCTCGGCTTCTCTTTCTTCGTACATGCGCACTTGAGGCGAGTCATGAATTATGTCGCAGGGCAAAACTACCTCTACGCCGTATACCATGAAAAATGGTGTGAAACCGATAGTACGGTTTGGCGTGGTCCGCAGCCCCTAGAGCACGGAGTCAAGCTCCTCTACCCAGTGCGTGTTAGATTCCATAAGGGACCGCACTAGTCTGGGCTTGATGCCGCTCATTATCAGACCATTTGCTCGCTCAACTTGACCGTTGGTTTGAGGGTGATAGACTGAAGCGTAATCGAGCTTAATGCCCATATTTTTGCACTAGAGTTTGACCTCGTCGGCCGTGAAGTTCGTGCCGTTATCGGTGATGATGCTATGGGGGACGCCATAACGGTGTACTACCCCGGATATGAAGTCTATCACTGGTCCGGACTCTGCCGTTTTAACTGGCTTGGCCTCTATCCATTTGGTGAATTTGTCCACCATAACCAATAGGTACCTTTGCTTGTGGGTTCCCCGTTTAAGGGGTCCAACCATGTCAAGCCCCCAGACTGTGAACGGCCAGGTAATGGGTATAGTTTTGAGGGCGGTAGGTGGCATATGGCTCTGATTAGCAAAGAGCTGACAACCAACGC
Source organism: Triticum dicoccoides (assembly GCF_002162155.2). NCBI lineage: Eukaryota > Viridiplantae > Streptophyta > Magnoliopsida > Poales > Poaceae > Triticum > Triticum dicoccoides. Next base: position 183,102,493 of record NC_041389.1, read on the forward strand.
ATCTTTGGACTAAGTCCTGAGCATCTGCCCGGGCCGTCGGCCAATAAAATCCTGTACGGAAGGCCTTGCCTACAAGGGCCCGAGCTGCGGCGTGGTGTCCGCCTAGTCCAGCATGAATTTCAACCAGAAGGTTTCGCCCTTCCTCTTCGGAGATACACCTTTGAAGGACTCCGGTTGTGCTTTTCTTATAAAGTTCTCCCTCGTGGACCTTGTAGGCTTTAGATCGCCGAACTATGCAGCGGGCCTCATTTTGGTCTTTTGGAAGTTCCTGCCTAATTAAGTAGGCTAGGAATGGCTCTGTCCACGGGGCAATTACTGCCATTATTTCGTGGGCTGAAGGTGTTATTACATCAGCCGAGCCGCCGATTATGTCAGATTGTTCTGTGTTGGGTAGTGCGGCTGCTTCCGGGTTGTTATTTCCGGACTCCTCTTCCCATAGTACGAATGGCTTAAAGAGCCGTTCCAGGAAGAAGTTTGGAGGGACAGCGTCGCGTTTCGCGCCGATGCATGCCAATACGTCGGCTGCTTGGTTATTATCCCGGGCTACGTGGTGGAATTCAAGTCCTTCGAACCGAGCTGACATTTTTAGGACATCGTTACGATAGGCTGCCATTTTTGGATCCTTGGCGTCAAAGTCTCCATTTACTTGGGATATTGCAAGGTTTGAATCCCCGCGCACCTCTAGGCGTTGAATGCCCATGGAGATTGCCATCCGGAGGCCATGTAGGAGGGCCTCGTATCCGGCTGCATTGTTGGAGTCCGTGTACATTATCTGGAGTACGTATTGGACTGTGTCCCCGGTCGGGGACGTCAATATGACGCCAGCCCCCAAACCGGACAACATTTTGGAGCCGTCGAAATGCATAATCCAATTGGAGTATGCGCCTTTTTCTTTAGGGAGTTCGGCTTCAGTCCATTCAGCGACAAAGTCAGCCAAGACTTGCGACTTTATAGCTCGCCGAGGTTTGTAAGTTATATCGAATGGTAAGAGCTCAATGGCCCATTTTGCAATCCTGCCCGTCGCGTCGCGGTTGTTTATAATGTTGTTGAGGGGCACTTCGGAGGCCACTGTTATCGAACACTCTTGAAAGTAGTGTCGGAGCTTCCGGGATGCCATGAACACCGCATACTCTATCTTTTGATAGTGCAGGTAACGAGACTTGCAGGGGGTTAAGACAATGGATACATAGTACACTGGTTTTTGAAGAGGGAATTTATGCCCTTCTGTTTCTCGTTCGACGATGAGCACCGCGCTTACAACTTGATGTGTTGCCGCAATATATAACAACATTGGTTCTCCCAGGTTAGGCGCAGCTAGGACCGGGTTTGTTGCCAATATGGCTTTTATTTCTTCGAGTCCGGCAGTGGCAGAATCCGTCCACTCAACGTGTTCGGTGCGCCTGAGGAGGCGATAGAGGGGCAATGCCTTTTCTCCCAAATGGGAGATGAAGCGGCTTAAGGCCGCCACGCATCCAGTCAATTTTTGTATTTGTTTGAGGTTGTTTGGAATATCTAGCTGTGACAGAGCTCGGATCTTGGCTGGGTTTGCTTCAATTCCTCTACTGGATACAATGAAGCCCAGGAGCTTTCCGGCTGGTACGCCGAAAACGCATTTTTCCAGATTCAGCTTGATGTCATATGCTCGGAGGTTGTCGAATGTGAGCCTCAAATCGTCTACTAGAATTTCGACGTGTTTGGTTTTGACGACTACGTCGTCTACGTATGCCTCTACTGTTTTGCCGATCTGGGTAGCCAGACATGTCTGAATCATGCGCTAATATGTTGCGCCGGCGTTTTTGAGTCCGAAGGGCATTGTGTTAAAGCAAAATGGTCCATATGGAGTAATGAATGCCGTTGTGGCTTGGTCCGCCTCCGCCATCTTAATTTGATGGTAGCCGGAGTATGCGTCAAGGAAGCACAATGAATCATGCCCTGCGGTAGCATCGATTATTTGGTTGATGCGGGGAAGGGGGAAGGGATCCTTTGGCTAGGCCTTGTTGAGGTCTTTAAAATCGACATATAGGCCCCAGGATTTATCCTTCTTTGGTACCATTACCAGGTTTGCTAGCCAGTCCGGATGTTTGATGTCTCTGATGAATCCGGCTTCCAGTAGTTTGGCTAGCTCTTCTCCCATTGCCTGTCTTTTGGGTTCGGAAAATCGCCGAAGAGCCTGTTTGACTGGCTTGAATCCTTTTAGGATGTTTAGGCTGTGTTCTACCAATCTGCGTGGGATTCCTGGCATATCTAAAGGGTGCCAGGCAAAGATGTCCCAATTTTCCTGAAGGAATTCTCGTAGTGCGGCGTCTACATCAGGGTTCAACTGTGCCCCGATGGAGGCCGTCTTTGTTGGGTCCATTGGATGGACCTGGAATTTGACTATTTCGTCAGCTGGTTTAAAGGAGGTGGACTTGGATCTCTTATCGAGTATCACATCATCCCTATTCACCATGGAGCACAGCGCGGTGAGTTCCTCTACAGCTAGGGCTTCGGATAGTGCCTCCAGGGCTAATGCGGCTGTCTCGTTTTTGGCACGGAGTGCTGTGTCCGGATCACTAACGGGAGTGATTATTCCACCGGGCCCAGGCATCTTAAGCTTCATGTACCCGTAATGGGGTATGGCTTGAAAAATTGTGAATGCCTCCCGTCCTAATATAGCGTGATATCCACTGCTGAATGGGGCCACTTGGAACGTGACTTCTTCGGACCTATAATTGTTCGGCATACCGAACACCACATCAAGTGTGATTTTTCCTGTGCAACGTGCTTCCCGGCTGGGGATTATTCCTCTAAAGGTTGTGCCGCTTCGCTCAATGCGGCTCCAGTCTATTTCCATTTTTTGAAGAGTTTCCTCGTAGATGAGGTTTAATCCGCTGCCGCCATCCATGAGTACCTTGGTAAGGCGAAGCCGTCCACTATTGGACTGAGGACCAATGCGGCCGGTGCTCGGGCTATTCGGAATTTAGGTTCGTCGCTGGCATTGAAGGAAATGGCCGTGTCGCTCCATGGATTTGTTGTTGCTACTTGGTAGACTTCGGCGAGGCTGCGGATTGTTTGTTTCCGCATATTATTTGATGCGAAAGTCTCGAAGACTGTTGACACCGTACTGGTACTGTTGGAGTAGCTATCTGGGGCTAGAAGCTCTTCGCCACTTTTGGCCACCTGCCGTAGTATCCAACATGCTCGAAGGCTGTGTGTTGGAGTGGCACCTTCTATACTGTGAATTTTACAGGGTCCGCTGAGCCATCCCTCCAGTACGGTTCCGTGCCCTTTATGGGGTTTTTGCTTTTTGGTTTTTGTACCTGGTGCCTGAGTGTGATGCACCCTTTTGTTTCGGACTAGGGTTGTATTCGGGGCCGGATTGTCCCAAAACTTAGTTTCGGTTTTCCGGAAACTCTCCATCGCACAGTACTTTCATACTATGGACGCCAGATCGGCGAAGCGTGTAATTTCGCGACGACTGATGGCGTTCAAGATTCCGTCGCCCGTGCAATTATTGCAGAAAATTGAAATTGCGCTTTCCTCAGGGCAGTCCTTTATCCTGTCCATAACCAGGAGGAATCTGGCCCAATAATGATGTACTGTTTCAGCGGGCTCTTGCCGGATTTGAGATAGATCGCATATGTCTGGGTGGGTGTGTGGAATTAAGTTCGGAACCCTACCCATCTCGAGGCTCAAGGGCCGGAAAGTTTCTGAATTTGGAAGCTTGGATTGCTGGGCGTTGTCCAACGAGTCTGGTCCGATGCCTGACTTTAGGTTCAGTGCTTGATCGACGTCTGTTCCTCCGCGGGAATCCGGCATGGAGGGTTCGGGAGTCCGGACATGACTAGTTTTCAATACAGAAGAAGATTCGCCGCGTTGTTCCTCTACCACCGCAACGTGGTGGGTAACCTGGGGAGAGTTAATCTCTCTCAGATCGGTTTTAAGCCCAATCTGATTGTAGTCTGTAGCGACTCCCAGGGCAGCGGTGCGATCCAAGAGCTCGTTTATGGACGAGAGCTCTATTGGATCCAGCTGCTCGGCGAATTCCGAGTTGACATGAAGATTGCTTTTGATGACCCGAGAGGTCGTCGTTGAAGCGGTGGCCGAACAGGCGGTCATAAGAAAACCACCTAGCCGGATAGTTTGGCCGGCAGCCAAAGCTCCTTTGGTGATGGTTCCGTGTTTAAAGGCGAGAAGAGGCATCCTTCCTATCGGTGACGGCACAGAGGAACTCTCAATGAAAGCACCAATGTCAGTGTCAAAACCGGCGGATCTCGGGTAGGGGGTCCCGAACTGTGCGTCTAGGCGGATGGTAATAGGAGACAAGGGACACGATGTTTTTACCCAGGTTCGGGCCCTCTCGATGGAGGTAAAACCCTACTCCTGCTTGATTGATATTGATGATATGGGTAGTACAAGAGTGGATCTACCACGAGATCAAGGAGGCTAAACCCTAGAAGCTAGCCTATGGTATGATTGTTGTAATGGTTGTGTGTCCTACGGACTAAAACCCTCCGGTTTATATAGACACCGGAGAGGGCTAGGGTTACACAGAGTCGGTTACAATGGTAGGAGATCTACATATCCGTATCGCCAAGCTTGCCTTCCACGCCAAGGAAAGTCCCCTCCGGACACAGGACGAAGTCTTCAATCTTGTATCTTCATAGTCTTGGAGTCTGGCCGATGATGATAGTCCGGCTATCCGGACACCCCCTAGTCCAGGACTCCCTCATCGGGCATCTAGGGTTCTAACCTACATCAGAACGGTTCGACTTTGACATCACCGCCACTCATCGTCATGAAGGATGGTAACTTCGATGACACCATCGTACATATTCCTTGCCTTTGCATTGATAGCCCCGAGCCTATGTGACGGTCGGATATTTAAGCTACTGTAACCCTCCACCACTGTTGCCATGTCACCACGATTACTGTTGGTAACTCGCGTTGTTTCAAACCTCGTTCGAATTCAAATTAAATTCGAGTCAATCTTTAAAAGTTTTCAAATGTCAAAACTAAAATGTTATAGGTGTTGTAGATAATTCCTGGATATTTGTCATGGTGAACCAACATTTTTATAAATTGGTTTACTGCCCTAAAATAAATAAAACAGTGGCTAAAGTAATAAATGCTTTTTAAGTTACAAACAAACCAAAGCTATGTTAGATGTTCACCAAATCATTTATGCCTATGTCTAAAATTTGCATTGTGGTTATACGGCCAAGTCTCATTTTATTTAAAAGTCAATTGCTATTGGTTTTAAAATAAAACTAGAAAACTTTAAAAGGAGAAGGGACCCCACCCCTCTCTGCCTAGGCCTTAGCCACTGGGCAGGCCCAGCCGGCCCAACAGACCAAGCCAGCCCAGCCGCCCCACTTGCTCCTCTTACGCACCCCGAGCCGAACCCTAGCCTGTTCCCTCCCGACTCGCCTCCACCTCCCTCCCCCACGACCCGCTCCTCCTTTGCCCCTCGACTGGATCGGGGGGATCGAACCCGTCTCCGCCCGGCTCCTCCGGCCACCTCTCGCCGACGCCCGCCTCTCCGCCTCCTCCACCAAAGCGCCCGCCACCACCTCGACCCGAGTTGGATCGGGATCGACCCCTCTACGCCTCGATGACCGTGCCATGCCGCTCGATGCTGCTTGACGCCGCCTGGCGCTACCCCGCCGTCGCCGAACCGTCGTCGTCCTCCTCAACCGCCTCCTCAACCCTGCCCCGCCTCTCCATCGACGATCCCGTCGAGCCTCGTCGCCCCGTACGCCTTCAACGTGGGTGAGGACCTCGTCATCCTTCCCTGTCGCCCCCTCTGTGCCACCGTCACCGCCCCCGTGGACACGCTCACTGCGTCACGCCTGCGTCCTACTCTTCCCGGTGCGCCCACGCCCCCTGCTCTACCTGGCCACTGCTCACCGGAGCCCTTCACCGCTCGCCGCCTAGCCGCGTGACCGTCGGCGCCCCACCGCGAACCCCGTACCCCCTGCCTCACTGTTGCACCTGTGGCCCGCCCCATGCACGACCCCGCTGTCACACCCTAGCTAGTCATGCATTAGAGTGTTGCATCATGTTTACTCTTTCATCAGAAATTTGAAATGGGGATCTGTGAAACCCTCAGAATCGTTTTGAAAATGACCCAAATAAAAATTTCTCCAAAAGGGTCCAAGAAAATGCTCATGTTGCTCTCTGAAAATATTGGACAGAGATAAAAATCAAACCAATATTTTTAAGAGCTCATAGGTATTTATTTTGGGCATTTGGAATTAATGCATAAATATTTGCATTGGAAATATATTAGTTATATATATTAATATATGTCCAAAAACTATGCCACCTGTTGGGGAGCTCTGGAATAATATATCTAGCTCCTGCAAAAATTGGCATAAGGAAATAAAATGATTTAATATTTTATTTAAATCAAAACAAATGTCAGAAATTAGAAAAACAAAAATAAATAAAAGGAGGAGCTTACCTGGGCTCCTCCCTGTCCGGCCCAGCCAGCTGGCCGGCCCAGCCAGCAGGCGGCCCAGCCCACCATTGCAGCCCTCCGTCGTCTTCCTCCCCTCGCCCCGAAGCTGCTGCGCGCTCGCACGCGCACGGCCGCGTGGCCACCTCCTGCTTGCCGACGAGCTCCTGGCCACGTGGACGACTTCCGCAGGCCGTCCCGATCCCCCTGACCCCCCTCACTCTCCCGTGCACCTCTTCCCTCTCTCCCTGCTTCGCCTCCCTCGCCCCCTCTCCCGAAGCAGAGCGCAGCTGCCGACGCCGTTCGCCGTAGCTGCAGCCACCGCCCTTCCCTCGCTCCCCCGACTAGCCCAGAGGCTCCGCCTCGACCCCCTCTTCCTCTCCACCGAGCCACGAGGCCCCGGACGCGCTGCAACGCCGCCACCATCGTCGTTTCCGTCGCCGGCCGCCGTGGATCCTCGTCGTCGATTCGAGAGCTACCGGACGTCCCCGAGCCCGCTAACCATCCCTGCAGCTCCGCGGTGAGCCACTGAACCGATTCCCCCTTGCCCCCTCGTCCCTAGCATCCTATAGTTGCCGTCCCCTTGAGCTCCGAAGCTCGCCGCCGCCGTGCCTCGTCACCGCCGTGGCTGGAGCCGTTGTAGCTCGAAGCCGAGCACACCATCGTGCTCCACACCTCACCAGGAGCACGTAGCACGCACCAACGCCTCCCCTAGCGCCCTGCATCGCCTAACCCGCCGTTGGCCGAACTCCGGCCGCCGCTCACGAGCTCGCCGTCGTCGGTACCGGCTACCTCAGGCACGGCCACCACCACCGTTCGACGCGCGGGAGCAAGGGCTCTCCAACGAGCCCAAGCACGGCCTCGCCCGTGCCCTGTAGCGCGTTTCCGTATCGCGCCGCCGTCTCGGGCCTCGCCGGCGTCATGTCGCCGGTGGGTTTGACCTGTTTGACCTGGGGTTTGACCCCCCCAGGGTCACTGACGCGTGGGCCCCGTCGGCCAGGTGGTCAGATTAGTGCTAATCACTGTTAGCTAACCCCCTGACACTGACCAGTGGGCCCCAGCGCCACTAATTCCTAATTAGGATTAAACTAACCCTGTTTAACCCCCCTGTCACTGACGTGTGGACCCCACACGTCAGGTTTGACCCCAGCGAGCCGCAGTTGACCACTGACGTCATGCTGACGTCATGCTGGCGCAATATATATATTTCTGGATTTAATTTAAATCAGGAAATTCCAGAATATTATTTAAATTTCAAAAATTCATAACTTTTATTCTGTAACTCCAAATTAGACAAATTATATATGAAAAATGATCAGAAAAATCCAATCTATCCATCTGTACTATTTTCATGCATGATCAAACAAGTTAAATTGATGTTTTAAGCAGAACAAGGAAAAGCACTTTAAAAGGCCATACTTGAGTTTGAAATTTGAATCTTTGATTCAAATTGGTTCAAACCCTTCTAGTTTTAGTTGCATTAGCCCAACACACTCATATTGCCATTTTTCATGCATGCATCATATTGTTGCACATTGTTTGGTGATGGTTGTGTATCGGTGTCCTTTGCGACAGGTTCTGCCTCCGAGGAGTACCGTGATTACCCTAACGAAGAACCGTATCAGTGCATCGAACCATCAGGCAAGCAACCAACCATTTGATCATATCGATACAATCCCATGTTCTCGCTCCTGCTCTCTTTTACTGCATTAAGACAACGCGTTTCAAACTGCTGTGTGCTACGGTAGTTGAACCCATTTCCTCTGCATGACCTGTCATTGCCACAGTAACTAGATGAAACCCACTAGCATGTGTAGGAGTTGATTGAGCCATATGTATGTGTTGTTCCTACCTTGCTATGCCTGCTATGCTTAGAGTCGTGTCAGGTCTGGTTCATCTGGGTGATGGGCTAGAGTGAAATGTTATGTCGGTAATGAGAGTGGTGTGGTGAACACGATTTGGTAAAGGTATCGATGAGAGGCCATGTAGGAGTACATGGTGGGTTGTTTCATTGAAGCCGACCTTAAGCACTGAGATCTATATGTGTGATTTAAGAATCAGCTACTACCATGCATTGGGCCCGAAACCAATGGACCCTCTCGGCTTCTTATTCACCCTAGTTCTCCGTCCAGGAGTTGCAAGTAGTTTCTGGTGTTTGTAGCCTACTGGAGGCCGTGGACAGCGCTGACCGTAGGGGTGGGCTGTGATGCGGTAGGTACGTGGCCGGGTGTACCGAATACCCGTTAGGTATCTCGGGAACCCTGTTCACATCGTTCGGGGCCGTATGGGAAACCTCGGCCGGACTCCCTGCGGATGGAACCTGGATAGGCGATAAACCTGGACTGGAGGCTTAGGTGATTAGGTAGGTCATGGCCGACACCCACGTTGGGCTTCCGCTTGAAGGTTGCCGAGTACATGTCGTGTAAACGACGGTAAGTGGTGAGAGCGTGTATGAAGAAGTACACCCCTGCAGGGTTATCATAACCTATTCGAATAGCCGCGTCCGCGGTAAAGGACTACTTGGTTGCCTATATAGTTCATAGACAAGTAAATGGAAACTGCTAAAAGCCTCAAGATAAGTGTGAGTGCCGAGGATGGCTCTTCCGTAGGAAGACGGAGGCGGATCCTCGGTAGTGTATTGAGTTGGTGAGTAGTGGACTCGTGTGCGCAAAACCTTTTCAAGTTGGAGTATCGTAGGATAGTCTAGCCAAGAGTCAAAGCTGGCTTGCTGCAATAACTCCACCAACCCTTCTTGATAATATGCATGTATGTAGGATCTGATGTAAGTCTTGCTGAGTACCTTTGTACTCATGTTGCTATAATTTACATTTTTACAGAAGACGCTGCAACCCCTTCTGATGGGTTCTATGTAGACATTGACATCAACGAGTAGGCTAAAGGCCCAGGTGGTGACCCTGAGCTTGTGAAGGACCACGTAGTATAGCTAGGCTTTCCAAGCCTCTTTTATTTTACTAGTTGTCTGTACTCAGACAAGTTACTTCCGCTGCTGGTTTGTATGACTGTATGACTTGAATGTTGGGTTGTGATACCCGTACCTTTGTGTATGTTATGTATGGCTCCCTGAGCCTTAAATAAAGTACTTGTGTCATAGAGTCATGTTGTGATGCTTCGTTGTATTTGCACATATCGAGCATATTGTGTGTATGATTGAAATGCTTGGTATGTGTGGGATCTGACTATCTAGTTGTTTATCTTTAGTAGCCTCTCTTACCGGGAAATGTCTCCTAGTGTTACCGCTGAGCCATGGTAGCTTGCTACTGCTCTGGAACACTTAGGCTGGCCGGCATGTGTCCTTCTTCGTTCCTGTGTCTGTCCCTTCGGGGAAATGTCACGCTTTGAGTACCGGAGTCCTGTTAGCCCGCTACAGCCCGGTTTACCGGAGTCCTGCTAGCCCAGTGCTACAGCCCGGACCCACTTGCTGATGACCGACACGTTCGAAGCTGGGTCATGGATGCCTATCCCTGTAAGTCTGTGCCACTTTGGGTTTACGACTAGTCATGTCAGCCCGGGCTCCTTATCATATGGATGCTAGCGACACTATCATATACGTGAGCCAAAAGGCGCAAACGGTCTCGGGCAAAGGTAAGGCGACACCCGTGGGGATACCGTGCGTGAGGCCGCAAAGTGATATGAGGTGTTACCGGCTAGATCGATGTGACATCGAGTCGGGGTCCTGACAGCGTTGGCATCAGAGCCGGACTGCCTGTAGGTTCTCCAAGCCAAACTGGTCGATGTTGAGTCTAGAAATTCTTTAGTTATATGTAGGGGAATTGTTTGTGGGTTGGAACGTAAGGCTCTTTTTTACTCCTTTATGTAATGACATTCTGATCTGGGTCAGTCTATTCTTCCACCGGGGGTTAAGGAATTAGGATCTATTCTCTCTATCAGGATCACGTGTTACTAATCAGTAGTACCTTATAGGTATGATGGATACAAGCCTAGTTCAGTTCTTCTACCATATTATGTTGCTAGGATGGACTCAGAATTTGATATGATGATGTTGAGTGTGTATGAAATCCTTTGTCAAATGTCTCAAAATCCTTCTTGAGCATTTACAGCTGTTATGCTGCCGAAATTTTGCTAGAAATTCTAATGCCTTTGCATTATGATTGTGCTTTCAGATGGCCACTCGCGACCTCAATCAAGTGGTTCGCCTGACTCGATGCCTAGATGTACCCGGCCATACTGCCAAGTTGGTCAGGGTAATGACTGAGGCTGGATACCGCTGGTATCCTGAGTACACGGTCGAAGAGCAATTTCGGGACTTCAATCAAAGCCAGTATCTCTGCACTGTCAGGATATTTCCATCTTATCCTGGATCCACCGAGCCCCTTCACTGCTCCTATGGACTCGGGGTTACCATTGAGATGGCTGTGCAGGACGCCGCCTACTCTATGATGACCATCATGCGAGTCAGATCTGGACTATTTCGGGACTCTGATTTCCGGTATATGCCAGGATCACTTCCGGGAGCACGAGGGTATCTCCAGGCTATCTATGCTGACCCCACTCAGGAGGATTCACGGACTCGCACCACTGCTGAGATGCTCGAGGATAAGGACCGTGAAAATCGGGCCTTGAGGTTAGAGCTCTTCAATACCCGTGCTGACCACTGGGCCACATTGACTCGGTTCGCACCGGCGGTGCAAGCTGGATATTCAGATATGCGTGATCTCTATCCTGTGAGATCTGCTCTGCCAGACGTGATGGGTTGGCGTGATGTAGGAGGCATCACCCCACCTCGCGGTCCCCGCAGGCCACCGTCTGTTGGTCCAAGGCCTCATCCTAGCCCCTATGGTCCACAAGCTCCGCGAGATCGTCTGTTTCCGGATGATCATGTTGAGCTTCCAGGCTATGGAGGTGACTTCTACGAAGACTACTACGGATCGGTCTGAGCTAGTGGTAGTATCGCTAGTTTGCACTAGCTGTGTCGTCTATCGTCCCGCGTGATCGTGGGATATGACCTAGTTTGTACTCTTTCCGGAGGTGTAGAAAAATAATGTATAGGAGCTTGGAATGCCTCCGATGAGATGTAATCCTCTTTTCACCGTAATAGTACTTTGTTTGGTCTTGTACTAAACCCTGTATGGTGTGTATGACGATGGAATAAAGAAGCAGCTTCTGTATTTACCATGTCATACGGATGATCATCCTGCATTTCGAGTTATTCCTTACATTTTATATCCTATGACGGAATTTTATCATCCTGACTAAATCATTGTCTTGTTTACCTAGGATGGTCAACACGCGCACTAACCCTGCTCCTCAGGAGCAGGCCGAAGGCAGTGAAGTCAGGGATGCAAATCTGCCTCATCCTCCTTCCCTAGCCAAGGTTATGATGGAAGCTGAGAGAAACAAGCGGGAGACCAACCGTTTGTTGGAGCGTATTGAACAGAACACAGCACACCATCAGAGGACTAACGTGGTGTCACTCAGTGATTTTATCAAATTACATCCACCCACGTTCCACCACTCCGTCGAGCCTCTCGACGCTGATGACTGGCTTCGCAGTATCGCTCACAAACTGCGTTCCGCGCTGGTAGCGGAGGCTGACAAGGTCACCTTTGCTGCATATCATCTTGAAGGCCCCGCCAGTCTATGGTGGGAGAATTATGGAGCTATGCGCCCAGCGGGCCATGTCACTACTTGGGCCGAATTCAGCGAGGCTTTCCGTGAACACCACATTCCGGAGGGTCTCATGGACCGTAAACGTGGGGAATTTTGCAGTTTCACCCAAGGCCGACTTTCTGTGGATGCTTACAGCAGGGAGTTTGGTAATGTCGCACGATATGCAACTGAGGAAGTGTCTACTGATGCCAAGAAGCAAGCAAGGTTCCGTAAGGGCCTTAGTCCTGAGCTTCGTCGTGACCTCCGTCTGCATGAGTGCACATCTTTTCAGAAACTTGTCAACAAAGCCATCAGTGCTGAAACTGGCCAGACTGACTATGACGCAACACGCAAGCATGGCCGTGACATGGGTTCCTCATCCGGTGCTGGTCCTCAGAAGCGCCGCGTGTGGGTACCCAGCACCGCCCTGCCACCCAGGTTCACACCGAGGCCATCTTTCCAGGCGCCTCGCCCTGTTCAACAGTCTGCACCGGCCAAGCCCTATGGGGGTCCAACCAACAATGCTCCTCCACGTACCAGTTCCGTGACTTGTTTCAAGTGTGGGGAATCTGGCCACTATATGCGTGAGTGTCCCCAGACCAACCCCAACCAGTCTGCTAAAGCTGTTGGCCGTGGCAAGCCGACAGGGAAAGTGTTCCACGCCAAGCCGGCCACCGCCTCACGTGGCCATGTCAACTGTATCTCTGCCGAAGAAGCTCAAGAGGATCCCAACGTCGTTCTCGGTACGCTTCTTGTTAATTGCCACCCGGCATCTGTTCTTTTCGATACAGGAGCCTCTCATTCTTTTATATCTGAAAACTATGCTCGTTTGCATAACACCGCATTCTGTGACATGCCATCCACTATGGAAATTTCTACTCCGGGTTCTAGATGGCAGACCTCTAGGGTAAGTTATGGAAATGAAATCCAAGTCGACAGACTTGTTTTTCTTGCATCTTTGATAGCCCTTAAATCTTCAGATATTAATATCATTTTGGGTATGGACTGGATGTCAGCTCATCAAGCCAAAATTGATTGCTTCTCTAGGACTGTTCAACTCACCCATCCTTCGGGGAAGATAGTCAATGTCTTGACCCGAATAGCCAAGCGACAGTTATTTTCTCTTAACGCCAGCCCTTTGCCAGACCTTGAGGACGTTCCGGTAGTCCGTGACTTCCCGGATGTCTTTCCAGAGGAATTGCCAGGTGTTCCACCTGACAGGGATGTTGAGTTCGTAATAGACCTCATTCCAGGAACCGTTCCGATTGCTAGAAGACCTTATAAGATGGCACCACTAGAGCTAGCCGAGCTTAAGAAACAACTTGATGAGTCCCTGAAAAAGGGTTTCATCCGACCTAGCTCATCCCCGTGGGCTTGCCCCGTCCTATTCGTCAAGAAGAAGGATGGTACGGACCGGATGGTTATAGATTACCGACCTGTCAATTTGGTCACAATCATGAACAAATATCCGCTTCCCAGGATCAACGACCTGTATGATCAGCTCGCTGGATCCTCAGTCTTCTCCAAGATGGATTTGAGGTTGGGCTACCATCAAATCAAAATCAGAAACGGGGACATTCCTAAAACGGCCTTTGTTACTCGTTATGGCCAATACGAGTACACCGTCATGTCCTTCGGATTAACCAACGCTCCAGCCACCTTTTCTCGGTTAATGAACTCAATCTTCATGGAGTATTTGGATAAATTCGTCGTAGTTTATCTCGATGATATACTCATCTACTCCAAGAACGAGGAAGAACATGCCGAACATTTAAGGCTAGTGTTGAAGAAACTTCGAGAGCATCGCCTTTATGCCAAATTTTCTAAATGTGAATTCTGGTTGTCAGAAGTGACCTATCTGGGTCATGTAATATCTGGTAAAGGTATTGCTGTTAACCCTGAGCGAGTTCAAGCCGTCCTTAATTGGACTCCACCCGAATCGGTCAAGCAAGTTCGGAGTTTTCTGGGCTTAGCGAGCTATTGTCGTCGCTTTGTCGAGAACTTCTCCAAGGTTGCTAAACCTCTAACCGAACTCCTCAAGAAAGATAAGAAGTTCGAATGGACTCCACAGTGTGAGCACAGCTTTCAGGAACTGAAAAGATGCCTGACCTCTGCTCCCGTACTGGTACCGCCAGACTTCTCCAAGGACTTTGTTATCTACTGCGACGCCTCGCGACAAGGACTAGGTTGCATTCTCATGCAAGATCGACACGTAATTGCCTACGCTTCACGGCAATTGCACCCACATGAGGAGAATTATCCTACTCATGATCTAGAGCTTGCAGCCGTAGTCTATGCACTTAAGACCTGGCGACATTACCTCCTCGGTAATCGTTGCGAAATATTCACTGATCACCAAAGTCTGAAGTACATTTTCACCCAACCGGATCTGAATCTCAGGCAAAGACGTTGGGTTGAGTTGATCACAGACTTCGACTTAGGAATAACCTACACCCCAGGGAAAGCCAACGTCATGGCTGATGCGCTAAGTCGTAAATCTTATTGTAACAACCTGATGTTACAACAAAGTCAACCGCTTCTCCATGAGGAATTTCGGAAGCTTAACCTTCACGTTGTACCTCAAGGTTTTCTTTCCACCTTGGTGGCAAAACCTACCCTTATGGATCAGATTATCAAAGCACAGAAGGTAGATCCGGGAATCTCCCGCATCAAGAGAAACATTCAGAAAGGAATTGCGAATTGCTTCTCCATTAATGATCAAGGGGTCGTATACTTCGGGGATCGACTAGTGGTTCCCAAAGTGCGCAACCTGAGGCGATTGATCCTTAAGGAAGCTCATGAATCTCCTCTCACCATTCATCCCAGTAGTACTAAGATGTATCAGGACCTACGCCAGAGGTTCTGGTGGACTAGGATGAAGAGGGAAATTGCTCAGTATATTGCTAATTGCGACGTCTGTCGTCGTGTAAAAGCAGAGCATCAACGGCCTGCTGGCACCCTTCAACCCTTAGCTATTCCTGAATGGAAATGGGATAAAATTGGTATGGATTTCATTACCGGTTTTCCCAGGACCAAGAGAGGGAATAATGCTATTTTCGTCGTTGTCGATCGTCTTTCCAAAGTAGCCCATTTCTTACCTGTTCGTGAGAGTATAACCGCTAGTCAGCTGGCAGACTTATACATCTCCCGAATAGTGTCCCTCCATGGTGTTCCTTTGGAAATTAACTCGGATCGAGGAAGTCTTTTCACCTCTCGATTTTGGGAAAGCTTCCAAAATGCTATGGGAACCCGTCTCTCCTTTAGCACCGCCTTCCACCCTCAGTCGAGTGGTCAAGTGGAACGCGTCAACCAGATTCTAGAAGACATGCTTCGAGCCTCTGTTATCTCATTCGGAATGGACTGGGAGAAGTGCCTTCCATTTGCCGAATTCGCTTACAACAACAGCTATCAATCTAGCTTGGGTAAAGCCCCTTTTGAAGTTCTCTATGGACGACGGTGTCGAACACCCCTTAACTGGTCAGCGACCGGGAAAAGACAATTCTTTGGCCCGGATATGATTCAGGAAGCAGAAGAACAAGTTCGTATCGTTCGTGAAAAGTTGAAAACAGCCCAATCTCGTCAAAAGAGTCAATATGACCGAAAACATAAGGCTATGACTTTCGAGGTTGACGAGAAGGCTTATCTTCGGGTCACCCCTCTAAAGGGAACCCATCGTTTCGGTATCAAAGGCAAATTGGCTCCTCGTTACATTGGACCTTTTCGCATTCTCGCCAAACGAGGAGAAGTTGCCTACCAGTTGGAACTACCTCCGCACCTCTCCAGAGTCCACGATGTCTTCCACGTTTCTCAACTCAGGCGTTGCTTCTCGGATCCTATCCGTGGAGTGGACCACGAAACGCTTGATCTCCAAGATAATCTTACATATCGAGAGTACCCCATTCGTATCCTCGATCAGGCCGAACGTACCACCCGACGTCATAACATCAAGTTTCTCAAAGTACAATGGTCGCACCATTCTGAGGATGAAGCAACTTGGGAAAGGGAGGATCGTCTTCGATTTGAGTATCCCGCCTTCTTCCCGGAGGAACCCAAATCTCGGGACGAGATTCTTTTGAGTGGGGGTGAGTTGTCACACCCTAGCTAGTCATGCATTAGAGTGTTGCATCATGTTTACTCTTTCATCAGAAATTTGAAATGGGGATCTGTGAAACCCTCAGAATCATTTTGAAAATGACCCAAATAAAAATTTCTCCAAAAGGGTCCAAGAAAATGCTCATGTTGCTCTCTGAAAATATTGGACAGAGATAAAAATCAAACCAATATTTTTAAGAGCTCATAGGTATTTATTTTGGGCATTTGGAATTAATGCATAAATATTTGCATTGGAAATATATTAGTTATATATATTAATATATGTCCAAAAACTATGCCACCTGTTGGGGAGCTCTGGAATAATATATCTAGCTCCTGCAAAAATTGGCATAAGGAAATAAAATGATTTAATATTTTATTTAAATCAAAACAAATGTCAGAAATTAGAAAAACAAAAATAAATAAAAGGAGGAGCTTACCTGGGCTCCTCCCTGTCCGGCCCAGCCAGCTGGCCGGCCCAGCCAGCAGGCGGCCCAGCCCACCATTCCAGCCCTCCGTCGTCTTCCTCCCCTCGCCCCGAAGCTGCTGCGCGCTCGCACGCGCACGGCCGCGCGGCCACCTCCTGCTTGCCGACGAGCTCCTGGCCGCGTGGACGACTTCCGCAGGCCGTCCCGATCCCCCTGACCCCCCTCACTCTCCCGTGCACCTCTTCCCTCTCTCCCTGCTTCGCCTCCCTCGCCCCCTCTCCCGAAGCAGAGCGCAGCCGCCGACGCCGTTCGCCGTAGCTGCAGCCACCGCCCTTCCCTCGCTCCCCCGACTAGCCCAGAGGCTCCGCCTCGACCCCCTCTTCCTCTCCACCGAGCCACGAGGCCCCGGACGCGCTGCAACGCCGCCACCATCGTCGTTTCCGTCGCCGGCCGCCGTGGATCCTCGTCGTCGATTCGAGAGCTACCGGACGTCCCCGAGCCCGCTAACCATCCCTGCAGCTCCGCGGTGAGCCGCTGAACCGATTCCCCCTTGCCCCGTCGTCCCTAGCATCCTGTAGTTGCCGTCCCCTTGAGCTCCGAAGCTCGCCGCCGCCGTGCCTCGTCACCGCCGTGGCTGGAGCCGTTGTAGCTCGAAGCCGAGCACACCATCGTGCTCCACACCTCACCAGGAGCACGTAGCACGCACCAACGCCTCCCCTAGCGCCCTGCATCGCCTAACCCGCCGTTGGCCGAACTCCGGCCGCCGCTCACGAGCTCGCCGTCGTCGGTACCGGCCACCTCAGGCACGGCCACCACCACCGTTCGACGCGCGGGAGCAAGGGCTCTCCAACGAGCCCAAGCACGGCCTCGCCCGTGCCCTGTAGCGCGTTTCCGTATCGCGCCGCCGTCTCGGGCCTCGCCGGCGTCATCTCGCCGGTGGGTTTGACCTGTTTGACCTGGGGTTTGACCCCCCCAGGGTCACTAACGCGTGGGCCCCGTCGGCCAGGTGGTCAGATTAGTGCTAATCACTGTTAGCTAACCCCCTGACACTGACCAGTGGGCCCCAGCACCACTAATTCCTAATTAGGATTAAACTAACCCTGTTTAACCCCCCTGTCACTGACGTGTGGACCCCACAGGTCAGGTTTGACCCCAGCCAGCCGCAGTTGACCACTGACGTCATGCTGACGTCATGCTGGCGCAATATATATATTTCTGGATTTAATTTAAATCAGGAAATTCCAGAATATTATTTAAACTTCAAAAATTCATAACTTTTATTCTGTAACTCCAAATTAGACAAATTATATATGAAAAATGATCAGAAAAATCCAATCTATCCATCTGTACTATTTTCATGCATGATCAAACAAGTTAAATTGATGTTTTAAGCAGAACAAGGAAAAGCACTTTAAAAGGCCATACTTGAGTTTGAAATTTGAATCTTTGATTCAAATTGGTTCAAACCCTTCTAGTTTTAGTTGCATTAGCCCAACACACTCATATTGCCATGTTTCATGCATGCATCATATTGTTGCACATTGTTTGGTGATGGTTGTGTATCGGTGTCCTTTGCGACAGGTTCTGCCTCCGAGGAGTACCGTGATTACCCTAACGAAGAACCGTATCAGTGCATCGAACCATCAGGCAAGCAACCAACCATTTGATCATATCGATACAATCCCATGTTCTCGCTTCTGCTCTCTTTTACTGCATTAAGACAACGCGTTTCAAACTGCTGTGTGCTACGGTAGTTGAACCCATTTCCTCTGCATGACCTGTCATTGCCACAGTAACTAGATGAAACCCACTAGCATGTGTAGGAGTTGTTTGAGCCATATGTATGTGTTGTTCCTACCTTGCTATGCCTGCTATGCTTAGAGTCGTGTCAGGTCTGGTTCATCCGGGTGATGGGCTAGAGTGAAATGTTATGTCGGTAATGAGAGTGGTGTGGTGAACACGATTTGGTAAAGGTATCGATGAGAGGCCATGTAGGAGTACATGGTGGGTTGTTTCATTGAAGCCGACCTTAAGCACTGAGATCTGTATGCGTGATTTAAGATACAGCTACTACCATGCATTGGGCCCTGAAATATGACCCCGCTCGACTTCTTATTCACCCTAGCTCTCTGTCCAGGAGTTGCAAGTAGTTTCTGGTGTTTGTAGCCTACTGGAGGCCGTGGACAGCGCTGACCGTAGGGGTGGGCTGTGATGCGGTAGGTACGTGGCACGGTGTACCGAATACCCGTTAGGTATCTCGGGAACCCTGTTCACATCGTTCGGGGCCGTATGGGAAACCTCGGCCGGACTCCCTGCGGATGGAACCTGAATAGGCGATAAACCTGGGCTAGAGGCTTAAGTGTTTAGGTAGGTCGTGGTCTACACCCACGTCGGCTTTCGCTTGAAGTCTGCCGAGCACATGTCGTGTGCAGACGCTAAGTGGTGGAAACATGTATGAAGAAGTACACCCCTGCAGGGTTAACATGATCTATTCGAATAGCCGCGTCCGCGGTAAAGGACTACTTGGTTGCCTATACAGTTCATAGACAAGTAAATGGAAACTGTTAAAAGCCTCAAGATAAGTGTGAGTGCCGAGGATGGCTCTTCCGTAGGAAGACGGAGGTGGATCCTCGGTAGTGTATTGAAGTGGTGAGTAGTGGACTCGTGTGCGCAAAACCATTTCAAGTTGGAGTATCGTAGGATAGTCTAGCCAAGAGTCAAAGCTAGCTTGCTGCAATAACTCCACCAACCCTTCTTGATACTATGCATGTATGTAGGATCTGATGTAAGTCTTGCTGAGTACCTTTGTACTCATGTTGCTATAATCTACATTTTTACAGAAGACGCTGCAACCCCTTCTGATGGGTTCTATGTAGACGTTGACATCAACGAGTAGGCTAAAGACCCAGGTGGTGACCCTGAGCTTGTGAAGGACCACGTAGTATAGCTAGGCTTTCCAAGCCTCTTTTATTTTACTAGTTGTCTGTACTCAGACAAGTTACTTCCGCTGCTGGTTTGTATGACTGTATGACTTGTATGTGGGGTCGTGAGACCCGTACCTTTGTGTATGTTATGTATGGCTCACTGAGCCTTAAATAAAGTACTTGTGTCATAGAGTCATGTTGTGATGCTTCGTTGTATTTGCACATATCGAGCATATTGTGTGTATGATTGGAATGCTTGGTATGTGTGGGATCTGACTATCTAGTTGTTTATCTTTAGTAGCCTCTCTTACCGGGAAATGTCTCCTAGTGTTACCGCTGAGCCATGGTAGCTTGCTACTGCTCTGGAACACTTAGGCTGGCCGGCATGTGTCCTTCTTCGTTCCTGTGTCTGTCCCTTCGGGGAAATGTCACGCTTTGAGTACCGGAGTCCTGTTAGCCCGCTACAGCCCGGTTTACCGGAGTCCTGCTAGCCCAGTGCTACAGCCCGGACCCACTTGCTGATGACCGACACGTTCGAAGCTGGGTCATGGATGCCTATCCCTGTAAGTCTGTGCCACTTTGGGTTTACGACTAGTCATGTCAGCCCGGGCTCCTTATCATATGGATGCTAGCGACACTATCATATACGTGAGCCAAAAGGCGCAAACGGTCTCGGGCAAAGGTAAGGCGACACCCGTGGGGATACCGTGCGTGAGGCCGCAAAGTGATATGAGGTGTTACCGGCTAGATCGATGTGACATCGAGTCGGGGTCCTGACACCCGCCGCCCGGGTCCAGCGCCCATCAGGCACCGCTCCGCGTTGCTCCCTCCCGCGCCCAATGGAGCCTTGCTCATGTCACAGCCGCTGCCTCAACTCGCTGCTGCCAGGCGTAGTTTCGGCCGGCCGGCCTTGCCGCGCCGCGCCCGGATCTGCCTCTCTCGTCGCCCATGCCCGTGCTCCCCTGGGCGTGCGCCTATTAGCCCGTTTGCCCAGTTGAGCCACAGACAGCCGGGGCCCACATGCCCCCAAAAGTTGTGTTAAAATAATAATAATAACTTAATTAATTAATTAATTAATAGGTTAATTAATTAACTTAAACTTAATTAGTCTAATTAACTTGTTAGTTAGTTAAACAACCAATGATAGGGGGGCCCACCCCCTGTTGACCAGTCAAGCGTTGACTGGTCAACTGGGACCCCCTGGCCCACCTGTCAGCCACAGGGTGCACTTCTGTGTACCCTGTGCTGGGTGCATCTTTATTTTTGAATTAATTTAAATTGCAAAATTTCTTTTAAACTTTAGAAAATTCGTAGAAAATTAACCGTATCTCGGATGAAAAAGCTTTATACATGAAAGTTGCTCAGAACGATGAGACGAATCCGAATACGCCCTCCGTTCGTCTATCACACGTCCCTAGAGTAGCAGACGTTGAAATTTTCCCCTCCAGTTCATCTGTCTGACAGACGTCCAGAACTGGGAAAACTTTCCCGGATGTTATCACACATCACCGGTATCGTGTAGCACCGCGTTAGAACACCCCTAGCCATGCATGTTACCCCGTCTTACATCTAAGTTGCATCTATTGCATTTTATTTACTATTTCTTCCCCCTCTTCTCTTCGGTAGACCCCGAGACCGCTGTTGATGCCCCTGTGATCGACTACATCGACGACGCCCCTTCTTCCCTTTCAGCGGAGTTTCCAGGCAAGCCCCCCTTTGATCATCCCGATATCGCCCATTTCATTCTCTCATGCTTGCATTAGATTTTGCTACTGCTATTGTTTGCTCCTAGTCTGATGCATAGCCTGCTTTTGTAAACTGCTCATTGTACCTTACCTGCTTATCCTAAACTGCTTAGTATAGGTTGGTTAGTGATCCATTAGTGACCCCCCACCTTGTCCTTGTTGCCCCTGCTTCATCTTTGATGACTCGATCAACGTGATAGACGACTAGAGCTTGACACCTCACATCACATCACGCCCCTTTAGTTGCTCAACTCTGCAGAGCTACTATCGAGTGCCGAGGGTGATCCCTCATAACGCACTTCGGATGATAATTCTGTAGTGTAGCTATTCGGTGGTGGTCATCGAGGGTGGTTCCTCTTTCACCATTTCCGACACGGCTCTGTCATGCAACACCTCAAGTGTGAACCTCGAGGGTGGATCCTCTTACGTTCACCTTGATGATTACATTGATTGGAATCCTCCGTGCGTGATTCCTCAGGTTTTCCCCTTGATGTTTGGACACACAGTTACCTTGACTTCACTGGAGACCATTGTTGAAGTCGGGTCGGCCCTGAGGGGTACCCGCGAGTTGATGTGAAAGTCAGGTGAGCCCGTAGAGCACCCGCGAGTTTTCCATGTGGCACGACCGGGCAGTCTGGGCCCTTGCCGTAAGTCCACGAGACGGGGTCACATTATCATGAGTCTCTGCTCGTCTTCGTGAGCCCCGAATGCACTAATAGGTTTGGGTATTTGTTCTGAGTTGGCCTCTGGCCTTTATGCACTAACCACCACGCGAGAATAGTTATGGGCCTTGACGTCGCAGTATCAGCCGAAACTTCGTCACACGTCCAGTTCAACATTGTGGCCGGGCCGGACCGTGCCATCCACTTCACGGGTGGTGCTGGTATCCCCTTGCGCACAACGACCCGGAGTGCAACGAGCGATGGGCCTAGACCCCGGAGCGCTTAGGATGTAGACCGGCGGGGACCTCTCTACTGAGCCTAGGTAGGGCTGCGATGTGTTGATCTTCCGAGGCCGGGCATTGACCCCAGAAAGGTGTGCCCGACCAGAGTGACCGAGCATGTTGGATAACGTGGTGCACCCCTGCAAGGAAGATATATATTCAAATATCGTGTCTGCGGTAATGGATGTTCAGACTTATATCCTAATCTTATATAACTAGAAATGAATACTTGAGATATGAGATGGATGTGTGGCTCCGAGATTGCTTTCCCGCAGGGAGTCGGGGAAGGATCTCTGGGCGTTGATGTTACAACATGCTTGTTAAATATTAAAATGCTACTCTTTACTCTTCTACATGCTGCAAGATGCTTGGAGCAACTTGAAGATGCTAGTCTTTGATAGGCAAGGCCTTCCCCTTCTATTCTGGCATTCTGTAGTTCAGTTCACAGATACAACCCTTCCATTTGATACCATTGCATACTTAGTATAGATCTGTTGCTTGCGAGTACTTTGGATGAGTACTCACGGTTGCTTCGCTACCCCTTTTCCCCCTTCTTTCTTCTTTCCAGTTGATGCAACCAGATGGTGGATCCCTGGAGCCAGATGCCACCACCGACGGATACTACTACATGGAGATCGCCGACGACCTGTAGTAGTTTAGGAGGTCCCAGGTAGGAGTCCTTGCCCCTTCGATCATTGTTGCTTTTGTGCTAGCCTTCTTAAGGCACCCTTGTTAACTTATGTCTGTACTCAGATATTGTTGCTTCCGCTGACTCGCTTGTGTATCGAGCTTCTGTATTCGAGCCCTCGAGGCCCCTGACTTGTAATATAAAGCTTGTATTATTTTATTTGTGTCTAGAGTTGTGTTGTGATATCTTCCCGTGAGTCCCTGATCTTGATCGTACACATTTGCGTATATGATTAGTGTACGATTGAATCGGGGGCGTCACAAGTTGGTATCTGAGCCGATTTCCTGTAGGATCCTCTTTTCCAACTCCTTGGCTGAAGTTGAGTCTAGTCTTTGAAAAACTGATATACTAACATGGCTGTGCGGCTTACGGTCCCACGTCGCCATTGGGTGGTACTAGGATCTTTTACTCCTCGTCTATACTCTGGGACTCTGATCTCTCTTCTATACGGGTTAACTGATTTTGTTAACAACTCTAGGTTCTCATAAATACTTTCTCCCAGAGAGCCCCTCGCTCCAGATGATTACTTGGTGCACCAGAAGATTCTGAAGATAGTCTTTGATGTTTTCCCGAGACCCTTGTGCCCTTCGCCATTGCGATCCCTACCATCGATAAATCCTTATGGGTAACTACCTACATTTTCGTTCATACCTTCATCCCCAGTTGCTCTTGTTATTACAAGATGCCTTGAAAAACTATTTGATCTTCTGAAATTGCTCAGTAGCCTATTACTCTTGTTCCTCCTTATCTGCTTACATTATGGTCACTTCCATATGTCTAGCAATACTCATTAGTATCCTTTGTCATCGTCATTTTTGGACATTTGATTCGATATGTTTTTGAATGTTTGCAATCATCCATCTCAATTGGAATTCTTCCCTTCGGCTCAGACGTCACTCCAGACATGAGCTACTGTTCGACAAATCAAACCTTGATTGATTGTTGATCTATGCCGGTTCAACTTACTTGTCTTTGATCGAAGCCTCTGCTTCCGATCTACCGTTTTGGAAATCATAATTCCTTTGCATTTGAGCTTTGAATTACTCAGATGTTTCTATAATCTGATCTCCTTGCATTCTTTCTTCTTCTGGTTGAGTACTGATGCTCACATCAGATCCCTTGTGGACCACTAGATCCTTTGTTGGGTTTTATCCGACATCGTCCTTCATATTCAATAACCTTGTGAGCTTTTCCTCGGATATATAATGCCTTCGGTAAATTGTATCCCCCGCTTTTGTCAACCATACCCTTCTTCTGGGCTTTATTTACTCGTGAAGTTGTAGTATATGTTCCTAAGATTCCCCTATGGGTCGAATCTATGGCTTCCCTAATCTGTGTGAACCCAAACATTATGACGATTATATATACTAGTGTTTCTTTGGATAAATTTTCAATTCTACAACTTCATCGAAAGCAAGAAGTGAATGAAAAGTTATGCATTAGAGAAGTGGGAGTCAACATTGAACCTTGTGTTCATGCCCATGGACCTGATGTGGAACTTATCATGGAAGCTTCTTGTAGTAATAATAATCCCCTTGTTATAAGTTCATCTTGTATCTATGTTTGGTCCTTTGCAACCGTGGTTCCGACCATGATTGTTCTTCTTTGATTCCATTTCTCAGACAAGTTAAAGTACTTGTCTTCTGCAGATCTTTTGACCTGTCCAACCTCTATCTTGTTCTAACTTCGGGTATTACCCTCTGGTATCTCGAGAATATCACAGAACTACATAGCCTCTTATGAGTTCTTCATCAACTATTATTTCTTGCCAATTCCAATTTTCCACGGGTTCTGAGTTGTTAGACACTCGAGAACACCGATAATTGGTTCGAGTCTTAACTTTCCTTTCCATTGTTTTGTTTAACCTTTCTTGTAACCTAATATATCTGAGCAGTGATAATTCCCTGCTTATTTAAACACCTCGGTGTACAAACTCTGTGAGTAAGACCTTGTTACTATTGATGATGACATTCCGGTAGCCACCGATGGACGAGAACTTTTGCCTATTTGTCCGCCACATCTTAACAAGCAGGAAAATGGTTCTCGTCGTCCCTCGCCCTTGGTACCAACGTTGTTGCCAACATAACAAACAGATTGTCCTCTGACTAGCCTTGCTTTCATGACTGTGCAAAATGTAACACCTTCTTGTGTTTAACCCACATGGTGGGCCCATAACCCACAGTTCCACAGGATCCAAACCTCACTCTCCAGTACAACCTGTGTTCTGAAATCTTCTTGCACTTGCCTTCGTATGTAATTCACGAGCTAACTCCCTCACCATCTTTCACTCCAGTATTAGAGGCAACAGTATTCTTCATTGCTCTAAGCCCCTTTATAACCTGTTTTATGCATCAGCTGGATGCCTACCTAGTTGAAACTTGTTGAGCCTTCTTATAGCACTCTCGATACGTTTCCTGGTGCTTCTAAAATCTTCTTCCTTGAGATAACTACCGGATGCCGATCCTTTCAGACATTCGTCCTTATAGCTCTCCCTTATTCCACACCTTAAATCTCGGGATGAGATTTCCTGTAGTGGAGGAGAATTGTGACACCCGGATATTTAAGCTACAGTAACCCTCCACTAAAGTTGCCTCGTCGCCACGATTACTGTTGGTAACTCGCGTTGTTTCAAACCTCGTCCAAATTCAAATTATGTTCGAGTCAATCTTTAAAAGTTTTTCAAATGTAAAAACTAAAATGTTATAGGTGTTGTAGATAATTCCTGGATATTTGTCATGGTGAACCAACATTTTTATAAATTGGTTTACTGCCCTAAAATAAATAAAACAGTGGCTAAAGTAATATTTTTAAATGCTTTTTAAGTTACAAAAAAATCAAAGCTATGTTAGATGCTCACCAAATCATTTATGCCGGTGTCTAAAATTTGCATTGTGGTTATACGACCAAGTCTCATTTTATTTAAAAGTCAGTTGCTAGTGGTTTTAAAATAAAACCAGAAAACTTTAAAGAGAGAAGGGACCCCCACCCCTCTCTGCCTGGGCCTTAGCCACTGGGCAGGCCCAGCCGGCCCAGCAGACCAAGCCAGCCCAGCCGCCCCACTTGCTCCCCTTACCCACCCCGAGCCGATCCCTAGCCGGTTCCCTCCCTACTCGCCCCCACTTCCCTCCCCCACAACTCGCTCCTCCTTTGCCCGTCGATTGGATC
>NC_041389.1:183128894-183158246 GCF_002162155.2 Triticum dicoccoides
CCGACGCCCGCCTCTCCGCCTCCTCCACTAAAGCGCCCGCCCCCACCTCGACCCCTCTACGCCCCGATGATACGTCTCCAATGTATCTATAATTTTTGATTGTTCCATGCTATTATATTACCCATTTTGGATGTTTATGGGCTTTACTTTACACATTTATATCATTTTTGGGACTAACCTACTAACCGGAGGCCCAGCCCGAATTGCTGTTTTTTTTGCCTCTTTCAGTGTTTCGAAGAAAAGGAATATCAAACGGAGTCCAAACAGAATGAAACCTTCGGGAGCGATCTTTTTGGAACAAACGTGATCCAGAGGACTTGGAGTGGAAGTCAAGAAACAAGGGAGGTGGCCATGAGGGTGCCCGGCGCACCCCTAGGGCTGGGCGCGCCCCCCACCCTCGTGGGCCCCTCGAGCGTCCACCGACCTACTTCTTCCTCCTATATATACCCATGTACCCCAAAAACATCAGAAGCAACCATGAAAAACTATTTCCACCGCGTAACCTTCTGTATCCGCGAAATCCCATCTTGGAGCCTTCATCGGCGCTCTGCCGGAGGGGGAATCGATCATGGAGGGCCTCTACATCAACTCCAAGGCCTCTCCGATGAGTTGTGAGTAGTTTACCATAGACCTTCGTGTCCACAATTATTAGCTAGATGGCTTCTTCCCTCTCTTTGAATCTCAATACCATGTTCTCCTCGATCTTCTTGGAGATCTAATCGATGTAACTCTTTTTGCGGTGTGTTTGTCGAGAGCCGATGAATTGTGGGTTTATGATCAAGTTTATCTATGAGAAATATTTGAATCTCCTCTGGTTTCTTTCATGTGTGATTAAGTTATCTTTGCAAGTCTCTTCGAATTATCAGTTTGGTTTGGCCTACTAGATTGATCTTTCCTGCAATGGGAGAAGTGCTTACACTACAAAAAAAATACACTTCCGTGATGATACGTGTTTGTCACAGTAGGTCGCGTTTTTTGTCATGCATGTACATCCATGACAAATTTATGACAGAATCAAGATAGTCATACCTGCGCTGTCGTAGAAGTGTTCCATGACATTACCAAAATTATCATCACGGAAGTGTCCACTTCCATGACGATAAATCGCGCGTCACAGAAGTGCTTTCGTCAAGGGTGACCGACACGTGGCATCCACCATAACGGAACATCGTTAAGCTATCGGGTCGGGTTTTGGATCCGATAACCCGTTAACAGCCCCGACGAATGGGGATTTTCCACGTGTAAAATCATCATTGGCTGGAGGAAACACGTGTCGGCTCATTGTTGGGACATATGTCATCCACTCATTGGACAGAAGGCGCCTATGATACGTCGACACGTGGCACGGCCCAACAGAGGCCCATTCCTGTGAAAAGGCCGACCCGTTTGACTTGGTCAAAAGGTGGCGGGCTGGCTCATGGAAAGCCTGTTAACGGCCTGTTCACATATAGCCCATTTACAAACCGCTAACCCAAGGCCCGTTACGCCCTATCCGAATTAGGCCCAGTAGGGTCATCTGGGCCATCCAATATGATTCCAGCCCGTTTTCACTTCTGGCCCATGTATGGCCCATGACGTCTTTCGGCCCATATGTGGCCCTATGTAACTCTTGGCCTATTAACGGCCCGTGGTGAAACTGGCCCGCAATGAACAGTGTATCACTTTACACCCATTAACGGCCCGTGGTGAAACTGGCCCGTAATGAACAGTGTATCACTTTATACCCATTAAGGGCCCGTTATTCAATTGGGCCGTTTCCAGCCCATGTTATCTTTCGGCCTTCTCAGAGCCCATTTATTCTTGGGCTCATTTCGAGCATTCGTTTACTTACGGCCCGTTACTGTCATTTTCTGCTTGTGGGCCAAATTCAACCCATGGTTACAGTCGGCCCGTTTGTGGTCCGTTAATACATTGGGTCGTTTTCATAGTGTCATCAAATACGGCCTATTAATGATGGCCCATTATGGTCGGCCTATGAACGGACGATTCCAACTCTAGCCCGTTTACGGCCATAATGCGGCCTGTTATTGGCCCATGTTTGGCCAATCGATCATACGGCCCGTATAAGGCCCATTGATGATACGACCCGTAGAAGGCCCATTGTTTCTACGGCCCGTAGAAGGCCCAATGTTTCTACGGCCCATAGAAGGCCTACTGTTTCCACGACCCGTAGAAGGCCCACTGTTTCTATGGCCCGTAGGAGGCCAAGTGTCACTACAGTAAATATTAGCCCATGGTTATTGTGGCCTAGTTTTAAAAAATAGGTTATTGCAGCCACTAGCAAACCGCGGAAAAAGAACTGCACTAACTACAAGCAAACAAATAAACAAGACAACAAGGAAATAAATAAGCAAGCAACTTATGCTAGGCTATCATGGCTATTACACATATTACATCCACTGGGCATCAAAGTTCACCACCAGTGCAAATATAGGGAACACAACATCATATAAACGCCGCAGCAAAACAAGTCCAGAACTGAAACCACTTTAGAAGAGTTCAAGAAACAATATCCTGGGTACCCATAATGCTGGCAAGATGCTTAGCAAGCTTATTAACTTTCTCTTGTTTGGTGCTTAAATCCTCCAGCGCTTGCTGTTGCACAAGAAAGTACGCATCTGAATTCTGCAGGGACTTCCTCAGTCCTTCGGCTTCTTGCCGCAGCACAGCTGACTGATGCCTTTCAGCTTGTAGCTGAGACTGAAGAAGCCCAAGTGATTAAGGCAGCGAGTTCGAAGAGCTTGTGCCAGCGGTACTGGCCAGTAACTCGAACACTACATCAATGCAGGACTGTGGTGTTTTCTCACTGTCTACAAGATTGTTTTTATCACCTTTATTGGAGACCAGCATGGTTGTCTCACTATCTTGAACCTTATCTGCATTACTTTCTCTACCATTGCATAGTGGGGTGCTCTTCTCCAATATTCTGTTTGCATACTACAAGAGAAACAAGCAAACACATCACATGTTTAGCTTGTAGTATACCAAACTCATTTTGGTAAACCGGTTCAGTAGTAAGGTGGATAGGATAACATCATGAAACAAACATATATCTATGTGCTATGGTCACTGTATTGTCCATATCATTCTAGTTTATGTTCCCTAATCAAGATAGAGACACAGTTCAACTCATATATTTTTAAGACACAGCAGCATAGACAAAATATAAGTGTGAGAAACTACACAACATTGACAGCATTGTAATGTGCATCACACGAGAACATAACTGTTTATACAACTTAAACTGAAATCAACATAGAGCAAGAAGTTAGAACAGCAATCCAGTTAAAGAAATAGGTTTAAAACATACCTATTGCGCCATTGGAGTTTCAATTGGATCCTTAAAATTCAAAAGTAGTTGGTATGAGTAAATACAGTGATGCAACAACAAAGGAGTATGGACCATAGCTACGGAATCTGACTTGAGAACAGTTGGTCTTCTGGTTTAAACGTGGAGTTTGGGTTAGCTGTGGTGGTCTTCATGCTTTGGGCACTGCAGTAGCTTTACAAACTGCTCGTGTGGGGGTACTCTATGGTGGACATGGTGCTTTGTCAATTATAAGTGGGTTACTATCCGCTGGGGTTGCGGTTAGATGGGTTGTAGCTGGTTCTCTGCCCAACGGTGTAAGTGTGCAATCTGGAAGAGTCTCGATTATGTGTGGTGGGGCTAGTTTGTGGGCCAGTACAACCATGGTTCTATCTGCATTGACGTGTAGCACTGTCTTTTGTGAAGAACGGGTTTTTGCTCCCTTAGTTACTGCCATCACCCCCTCCATTGCAAATGGCTGATAAACAAGAAAAGAAATTGAACGTAGACATTGTATGATAGACAGATGTGGTAATTAACATATATGTTGTCTAACCAAACAGGACAGCATGACACAATTTCACATATATGATGCCTAACTAAACAGGACAACATGACACAGTTTCAGATATATGATGGATAACTTAACAAGATATAATGGCATAATTGAACATATGTTGAGTACCTAAATAGGATGACATGACAAAACTATATGATGTCTTTCTAAAATAGGTTGGGATGAAATAATTCACATACATGTTGTCTAAGTATACAGGATGGCATGATATAATTGACATAATTGATTCATATACTAAGCAGCTGGCACTCGCATGTATGATCTCTAAACTAAGCAGACAGAATTCAATATTGTGCATATGATGTCTAAACTAAGCAATGCAAGCCACCATATGCATCATATGAGAAATATAAACATTACAACTTAGAGCATACACCTCAGATGGGATATAGGACTGGTCATCTGTCTCTGAATCCTCCTCTGAGGAGCTCCCTGTAACCATCGAGATATATGCTTCAACAGGTACCATTGCCTGCTCTGAAGACCTTGTTTTCACTCCAGATTTTTCCATAACCGGCTCAAATGGCTGATACACATGAAGAGTAGTTCAATATACACAGATTGTCGACAAATGGAATACGTAATGAAAAAAAGATGGCATGAGATAATTCACATATATGATGCCTGGCTCCATGGCGGTGCATAATTCACATATATGATAACTGGCTGAAAAACATGGCATTGCATAATTCACATATCTGATATAGAAAGCAAACAGGAGGCATTCACACAAAGCATGTCTAATCTAAGCAGATGGCATGGCAATGCAAGACACCATATGCATGATATGAGCAATATAACCCAGCCAAGTTCGAGCATGCACCTCGAGGGGGGGTACGACTGGTCATCTCTCTATGAATCCTCCTCTGAGGAGCTATCTGTAACCAGCAAGAAATCTGCATCGGCAGGTAGCACTGACTGCTCAGAAGACCTTGTTTTCACTCCAGATTTTCCCATGACCGACTCAAATGGCTGATGCACAGGAAGATTAGATGAATGTATAAACATTGTTGACAAATGGATACATTATGGAAAAAAATATGGCACGATACAATTCACATATACGATGGCTGGCTAAACAGGATGGTTGCATGATTCACGTATATGATGCCTGGCTAAAGAAGATGGCATTGCATAATCCCTCCATTCCTAAATATTTGTCTTTTTAGAGATTTCAAATGGACTACCACATACGAATGTATATAGACATATTTTAGAGTGTAGATTCACTCATTTTGTTCCGTATGTAGTCACTTGTTGAAATCTCTAAAAAGATAAATATTTAGGAATGGTGCGAGTATGATATAGAAACCAAACAGGTGTCATTCACACAAAGCAAATCTAAACTAAGCTGATGACATATAAGATGTATAATGTAAGCAATGCAAGGCGCCATATGCCTGATATGACCAACATCAGCATGCCAGGTTAGATCAAACACCTCGGGTGGTAAATAGTCATGGTCGGCTCCTTCTGAATATCCATCTGAATAGTTATCTTCCTCTGGAATACAATCTGGAAATGCAGGAGAGGGGGGGGGGCACTTTGCCCACCATGGAGCAGCGTCTGCATGACATTATATTCGCATGCAACGGTCTTCTCTTTTTCTCTACATGTTCAGTACGATTGTGTACAATATCTGACATGCATAATAAAAAAAATAGTTAGATTTTGTAAGGCCTAAGGGGTGCATGCAAAAATCAAGACTGATGGTAGCAAACGAGTGGATGGATCCAAAACTGATGATTGCAGGTAGATTATAGCTTCAGTTTAAAAAGATAGACAATGGTCCATCTATTGTTTGTTGCCCACCCAACACGAACCACATAGAAGACCCCAGATGAACCAGATAGTAGACATATACTATTCGTTGCTGGCTCGATATGGGACCCGTGGGCAATTCAAAACTCAAGATTGAACGATAAAGTAGCAGGTAATAATAAATGATGTATAACGTAAGCAAACACGAAAGACTGCGACCTCTCTTCCGGAACTGTGTAGTCCTCATGTTCATCTGCTCAGTCGATGATGGTAATGCAGTTGGCGTGGCTGCCGGCAACGGGGAAGATGATCTAAGGCGGGCAAAGAAAGTCTGCAGGGGGATCTCTGCTACAGTGAACGCTTCTATCGATGGTGCACCTCAGGTGGGGTGGATGACGGCACGGCAGGAGCAGGACATAACACACAAAGTTTTCTTTGACGCCAATCTGAAAATGAAGTAAATCTGTAAGGGCTCCTTAGAACTGGAGGATTCTATTAACGCAGGGACAGGAAAAACACAGGAATAGGACAGGAATGCACGTGCAAAACAGAGCATTTGGAAACATAGGATTTCAGTCAACCTGGGTGTTTGGCTCACATGAATTGGAAGAACAGAGGAATGGAGAAACAAAGTGATGTGACGAGTGTACAACCTCTTTGGCATAGTGTTGTGGACCTCAGCATCATTGGGTTGGATGTGGAGGATGGTGATGATGCTGGTGTGACTCTCGGAGGTGGGGAAGAAGATCCAAGGCCTCTGGAAATGGCGCCGAGGGTACTGCTCCGCTGTGATGGACGGTTCCGTCGTTGGAGCAGCTCCACTAAGGTGTACGGCGACGAGGCTGAAGCATGACAAGACATACAACGTTAATCTGAAGTGGGACCCTAATATCATCTGCAATAGATGATGTAAAATACATCACCAAAAAGTGCTAGATGTAAAATGCATCAGCCGTGCCATGGCCGCTCCGACAGATGCTGTAAGTACTGTTCACTCTGAACTTAACTGAAGAAAATGAACTTCACAGTCGAAACTGAATTTTACTATCGAAATTGATTGAACTAGTAACAGAGCATTGCAATAGATGTTTAGGTGTTTGAGCACTAGTAGCAGAGAAGCAGTGATCTAAATCAGCAGACGCTCCAGCAGGGAACACACTAGCAGAGAGCAAGTCGTCCAGTAGCACCGCGAGCGAGTGCTAAAGCAGCAACTCCTGTAGCTGCCGGAGGTCGTGCAGCAGTAGCAGCAGCGCAAGCGAGAGCAAGAGCAGAGCAGCAGCACGAACGAAAGCAGGAGCAGTGCAGGAGCGCGACCGGCAGCAAGAACAGAGCCGCAATGCGAGTGAGAGCCGGAGCAGCTGCAGCTAGTGCCGTTGTGTAAGTCGCCGCCGAGGAAGCAACGACATGGGGGAGAGACGCCGCGGATGATGCGGCCAGCAACGGCGCCGTCGATGGAGACACCATGTCTGCTCGGTATCGAGCACCGGCAGCCCCGTGAGATCGACTAAAAGATAAAATGCAGCGGTGAGTGCAGAACCTCCTTGGTGGCGCCGAGTTGGCCTCGGCTTCATCGGAGGAATTGGTGAGGGTGCTGCGGTTCCGGTGGGGCAGGTCAAGACGGTGCTGTGGGGATTGAGGTGGCGCGATAGACGAGGCGAACGTCGGGGCAGCTCCTTGGAGGTGGAGGACGGGGCGGCTGATCTGGCGGGACGACGAGATCGACAACGGATCCTCATTCGGTGCAGTGGATGAGGGACAGCGAGCTGCTGCGGTGGACGACGTAGTCGGGGAAGAGTCTCGGCTGGGTGGCGGTCGGGAGGCCGACGGAGGAGCGCGCGGTTTTGCGGGTTTTGGCGGCCTCGGTGTACGAATGGGGGGCGAAGGGGGAGGGGGGAGCCAAGCATAGGGACGCGCTTGTCCGAAAAGTAGGGTAAGTTACCAGCATACCCCCACTGATTTTGACACCGCGATGTGGAGCTTCATTTTCGATTGAGGGGTAGAAGGGGGATTTCACGTGTCTGGGCTGCGGGAGTGATTTCGGATGAGGAGGGAGTTCTCGCGCGCATCCAAATTTCAAGATAACAAGGTGCGGCGCGGGTTGAAGAAGCGGGAGTTTCAAAGCAGGTGAGACAAAAGATACTCAAGCTTGAAAATTTTGGGATAACAAGGTGCAGATTCCTTGTTCGGCAGAACAAACTTAACATGTAAAAAAACAATTCATACAAGACACAAGAGAGTCATGTCCCCTTTTACTATATTGCTATAGATGCCATTGAAAAAACTACAAGAAAAATGTAAAAAAAATCGGGAGAACAAGATTACCCTGCACAGTACCAAATCGATTCGCACTTCCCTCAACAACAACAAAAAACAAATCAATTCCCACCAAACAAAGAGTAATGTCCCTTTTTATATGATTACAGATGCCATGGTCCCGAATTTCAATTTTTGAATCCATGTTATGTTGAATTCGAATATATCATTAGGTGACCTTGCGGTTTATAATTGATGTAGTCGTACATTTTGATCTTCCATCATATATGAACATTTTACTCCACCATGTGAACATATATATTGTCGTCTACCATATGGACTAAATTTGAATCAATTTTCCTTATTTGAATATGATTGTTGTCAAGTTATACAATAATTTAAATATTATCTTGATAATAAAAAGACATGCATATAGCAGTAATCATATTTCACTATGAACTACGTGTACCATACGCTCTCCAATTCAAATATCTGTATCCATTTTATGTTAAATTCAAATCATAGTACATTATTGGTCTAGGTAGCGAGATGTTCGAGATAATCTAAACCCTGTTTTCATACGTCTAATATTTGGCTGAATTGGGACAAGTTTTGGTATAAGCCTCTTGCAAAACCGGAGATACTCTCAACAAGCCTCGTGGTTCCGAGAGGGAACATGTCACCTTTGTGTGCGAAACGATATACGCTGCCTCCCCCCTGATTTTATTTATAGAGGCAACATAGAACTATATGAGTGCCCTGTTAAATTTTGGAATTATTTCAGGTTCATTTGGCCTTTTTATACATTAATTCAGTTTGTGGACTTTTAATGTGCATAATCTAAATATGAATTGCATGCACATGCTCCGGTGCACCAACGTGGGTTGAAAAATCACATGTGTGTCCTTGGTTGAATTTCTAGGTCCCATGGAAGAAATGAGAATAAAATTCAAACATCTGGGCGTCATGACTCTGCCGAGAACATCGAGAAACTTAGATTTTAAATTCATGTAAATCCAAAACTCGGCTGGAAATCATGAAACTTGGTATGGTGTCATGTCATGGCACTAACATGTTGTGGTAAAAATTGGGCCGATTTGGAAGCTCGTGGTTTTAAGAGGGAACGTGCCACCTTTGAGTGTGAAACGATATATGCTGCCCCCCCTCCCGCCCTTGAGTTTCTTAACAAAGGCAACATAGAACTACATTAGTGCCATGTTAAATTTTGGAATTATTCTGGGTTCGTTTGTCGTTTTTTATACATTAATTGAGTTTCTGGTCATTTAATGTGCATAAGTCAATTTGAACTACAAACATGCTCTCGTGCACCAAAGTTGGTTGAAAAATCACATTTGTGTCCTCGGGTGAATTTCTAGGTCCCATGCCAGAAATGAGAATAAAATTAAAACATTTGGGCATCGTGGCTCGGCCGAGAACATTGAGAAACTTGGTTTTAAAATTCTTGTAAATCCAAAACACGTCTGAAAATCATGAAACTTGACATGGATGTCATGTCATGGTACTACCATGTTGTGGTAAAAAAAATGGCCGAATAGGAACAGATTTTGGTACAAGCTTCTTGCAAACCGAAGCTTCTCTCAAGAAGGCTCGTGGTTCTGAGAGGGAATGTGTCACCTTTGAGTGCGAAACGATATACGTTGTCCTCCTTGAGTTTATTTACAAAGGCAACATAGAACTACATGAGTGCCCTGTTAAATTTTGGAATTATTCCGGCTTCGTTTGGCCTTATTTACACATTAATTGAGTTTTTGGTCATTTAATGTGCATAATTCAAATTTGAACTACAAGCACGTGCTCCCGTGCACCAAAGTTGGTTGAAAAATCACATTTGTGTCCTCGGGTGAATTTCTACTCCCTCCTTCCATCTATATAGGTCCTAATGCATTTTTCAAGGCTAACTTTGACCAAACGTTAGAGCAATAATATATGACATGCAACTTACACAAAGCATACCTTCAAATTTGTATGTCAAAGGAGCTTCAAATAATATAATTTTCATAGTATACATCTCATGTGCAATTAATCTTGTCAATAGTCAAAGGTTGTCTTGAAAAACACATTAGGCCCTATATAGATGGAAGGAGGGAGTAGGTCCCATGCAAAAAATGAGAATAAGATTCAAACATCTGGGCATCGTGGCTCGGTCGAGAAAATTGAGAAACTTGGTTTTAAAATCCTGAAACTTGGCATGGTGTCATGTCATGGTAGTACCATGCCGTGGTAAAAAAAAATTGGCTGAATAGGAACAAATTTTGGTATAAGCTTCTTGCAAATCGGAGCTTCTCTAAAGAAGGCTCGTGGTTCTTGGAGGGAACGTGTCACCTTTGTGTGCATAATTCAAATTTGAAATACAAGCACATGTTCCAGTGCACCAAAGTTGGTTGAAAAATCACATGTGTGTCCTCGGGTAAATTTCTAGGTTCCATGCAAGAAATGGGAATGAAATTCAAAATTCTGGGCGTCGTGGCTGGGTTAGAAACATTGAGAAACTTAGTTTTTTAATTCCTGTAAATCCAAAACACGCATGAAAATAATGAAACTTGGCTTGGTGCCATGACATGGCACCAACATGCTGTTGTAAATTTGCAGTCCGATTTGTGAAGGTGCACACATTAACAATCAACAAAGTCATTTTGGAACAAGTGTTGTCACGTTACAATCGGAAACACAAGTATTATTGAAACCGTGGGCGTTCTACTTACTAGTACCATTTACGTGCCGCCACGCGTCCCCATTTTTTATTAGCTAGGAGGCGCCGTGCAGGGTGGCTATTTGAGTACGAGAGGCGTGCGATCAGACCCCTGCGCGTGCTTATCGGGAGGAGAGCCCTTTGACCTCCATCTGCCGTCCACCTCTCTCCCAAGGTCTCCATTAATGGCGCCCGAGCCTCTGTTTAATGGCGTTGCTATGTCTCACTCAACTGAGATTTAAGAGAGAAAAAAGAAAATCTGAAAGCACGGATCTTGATGTAAGATCCGACGGACCTATATAGCATCTACTGCGACTTATAGCAAGACTGATAAATATATAAGGACGATTGTTTTATCAAAGAAGGGCTTACCCCTTCCGATTTTCATTACTGAAAACCACCACAATTCACAAGAAGTTCAGCACAACTCCAGCCTAACACGAAGGACTAAAAGCTACCAGATTGAAATCGCAACATCCCAAGAGGCCAACAAAGGCCAAACATCCGCGCTAGAACCCTACATTTCACAACCGACGACACAATCCACATCCTAAATTGATTATTACATCAAAAGAATCCAGGAAACTGAAGGAAGCCCAGCAGCAACTAGAAGAATAGCAATGCCAAGGTCGCCACAGCAAGAGTTTTCTTCATTCCAGCCTCGCAACATTGATCTTCCACAGAAAGATAAGGACGATTAATTGTCTTACATAATTAGAAAGATAATTAAAAAATCCACATGTGGCTACGCCCGAAATACACAAGGGCAAAAGAAGAAGGAAGACAAGGATCTGGCTCACTGATCTCTACTTTCTTGATGCATTGCTGCAGGCCGCGGGAACTAGTCTCCACGGCAAGCGGCGATGAGCTCTTTCGTGTCCTCAAGACACTGCTTGAGAACATCCATGGATTCCTCCACCAGCCTTTGGCGCTCATTGCGGAGCATGTCATTCTCATCCATAAGTTTCTTGATGATGACACCTGTCCTCTTCAACAAGGCACTGGTCTCCTCCTACTGGTATGCACTTTGGACGATATTCTCCCTCAGCAGGTCACGCTCGGCCCGGAGCCTCTCATTGCCCTCCCTTAGTTGCCGGATGACGCTGGTAGCCTGTTCAAACGAGGCTTTCACGTCGTCCTGCAACCTCGCCAAGCCGGAGATCTGATCCATCTGGCTATGGACGATCGCATGCATGCGCCTGTAACAGTCGTCGCCTGCCGGCGAGAAATTTCTGCTGCTTCCACGGCGCGGCTGGACCAGTCTGCTGCCTCGACAGCGCGGCGGGACCTCCGTGCTACTTCAGCAGCGCGGCGGGACATGTCGGCTGCTCTCGCAGCGAGGCGGGACATCTCTCATGCTTCCGCTTCCATGCTCGCCTCTCCCTGGTGGCAATCTCTCGACCCAGAACTCATGCTGGCCATGGCAGATGCAAGGGAAGGATGCTGAATGACTTGTTTGTTTTTGTGGATGAGGAGTTGAGGAGGAATGTGCAGTCATCTTGGCATACTAGTATTTATAACCGAGTACTAATACGCTCCTAAGTGGGAAACCGTTTAGGTTGTGATCGGTGTGAACAGGTTTGGAATTCAATATAGCGTGGTACTAATATGCTCCTAAGTGGGAAACCGTTTAGGTTGTGATCTGTGTGAACATGTTTGCAATTCAATATAGTGTGGAGTAATTTGGAATGTGACGAGACGCAAGCTCAAAATTTATTCACGGTTCTAGTTTCGAAGTGCGGCACTATTCCTGGATGGAGTACTTCTTTTTCTACTCCCTCCTTTCCGGTTTTATAGGGCTTATCTCAAAATTTTAGTTTTTCCATTTTATAAGGCTCAATTTGGTTGTTCCCCAACACATCTTTAGATTCCAAGGTGCATTAAATCATTGCATGCAAGTATTAAGAGAAAATTGACCAATCCATGTACTTTATGCATGCATGCATTGCAATTAATGCATTGATAAACATATTTTTTTAAGAAAAACAAGAGCATTAATTAGGTGCTTTTGCAAACTACAAAAAATATTCCACCACTCACCATAAACCGGAAAGGAGGGAGTACTGCTATGTACGTGCAATAACTGGCACCGTCGTATACATATCTTACGGTTAATGGGGCGTTCGACAGGAATAGCCGCGTGCCAAGCTCTAGGCTAGTCCTTTTTTCAGAAGCATTAAACCTATCTCTCGGGACTTCTCGCACGCACCATCGTGCCACCCAGAAAAACTTGTACTCTGAGTTTAGTAGTACGTTATACAGGAAGAGAAGAGGTGCACGCACGCACTCGTCCTCTCACACACACGTCTGTTTTTTCTCGAAAAGGAGGATGATGACCCCCGGCCTCTGCATCTGGGAGTCACACACGCATCTATAGCTACGAATTGTAGTGTTCTCAACCATCCGATTGGCTCTATCATGGATGTACCTATATATTAAAACATGTCTAGATACATCTATATTTTGACAAATGGAAGGCATGTATTGTGGAACGGAGGGAGTGCTTGTCATCAAAATGGATAAAAAGGGACGTATCTAGAACTAAAATACGTCTACATACATCTCCTTTTATCCATTTTGATGACAAGTAGTACTTCTTACCCAAAGGAACTTTATATCCAACAGACATAAAATATCCGTTCGACTATTGGAAATTACTGATCTGATGTCGAAGTAATTGCTGCATTGCCACCAAAACCCACCATTTCTTAAGCTAAAGTAGACCAAGGTAATCCCTATATCAGCATATTACTAAGATAAACAAAAGGCACCGTCGAAACATTTAGGACGTGAGCTTGTCAATCTGAATGTGGAGGGACACAAGCTTAGCCCCGGCCAGCAGCTTGGGCGGAACTGTCAAGAAGGTCAGCTCCTGCACGTCGACGTTGCCGGGATCCTTGCTGCTTGTCACCTCCATTTCCACCTTGACAGCGTCGGTAGTGCCTTTTGGGCTCCCCCTGCGGGCCGTTTGCCCACAGCTTGGCCAAGTAGTGCGGCAGTGGGGATGCCCCCGCTCTGATGCAGACGACCGACATGGTGATAGGCGCACCAATGTCGAGCACGCCGCCGACCAAGAAAAACATGCGGCAGTCCTCCTCCGCGAACAGCAAGAGCCGTGGCTCCGACAGTGGCACTTGCAGCTGGAGCACCTTGCCGTACTGGATCCTGTGCACGGGCATGGGATGCGCGGTGCTGATGTGGTGGTAGAGCGCCGGCGGCGGGCCTTCATAGCCGCAGACGGGCACGGGGCATTTGCAGGGCGCGAGCGGACACACGCTCTGGTAATCAGCGAGCTTGTGGTAAGTGATGTAGAGCCCACAGCCTTCGTGCGGGCACTCCACCCTCACCGACGAAAGGATGAATTCCACCGCCGTGTTCCACATGTCGAAGCCACCGCCTCGCTCGCACTTCTGGCACTGCCGCTGGTTCCCGGGGCTCTCGACGCGGCAGTCCGCGCAAGCCAGGTGCCCTCCCTTGCACTTCAGAAATCAATCCAGCAGCACATCAATCAAGAAACCTGCACCTTGCTCAATCAACCGAACAGACGAGGTGTATTCGAACCTCATACACTGGAGGCGTCAAGGGGCGGAGGCACAAGGGGCAGTGGAGCACGGTGAGGTCCATCGAGACCTTAGAGAGCTTCATCGTCGGGTCCTGTTCCTGTTCGGTCTGCATGATGTTGCCCTCCTTGTGCACAACCATCTCTCGACTTGGGCCGGGGTATTACAAAGCTTTAACGTCACATATTTTATACTCCCTCCGTTCCTAAATGTACTCCCTCCGTTCGGAATTACTTGTCTCGGAAATGGATGTATCTAGAACTAAAATACGTGTAGATACATCCATTTTCGCGACAAGTAAGGCTGGCCATAGTGGGAGTAACATAAGTAGTATCATGCACTTGGGACTCGCAAACATGCTTATGTGACAGGCAATTAAAGAAGAGAGAGATGGTTATAGTAACATCGGTAGATACTGTAACATAATAAATATGGTGCTACTATGTGTCATAAATGGCAATAAATGGGACCATCTATGATACTAATCTATGATACTATGCACTATAGAGGTAGTAACATAGACTAGTAATGTATGCATGTTACTAGTCTAAGTTACTCCCCACTATGATCAGCCTAATTCCGAACGAAGGGAGTAAGTCTTTATAGAGATTTCACTAGGTGGACTACATACAGAGCAAAATGAATGAATCCACACTTAAAATGCATCTATATACATCCGTATGTAATTCATAATGGAATCCCTACAAAGACTTATAATTTAGGAACGAAGGGAGTACTACTTCAAGGTGCATTAAATCAACACATGCAAGTACTATCAAAAGAAGAGTCACGGCATGCATGCATGCATTGTAATTAATGCATCGATAAACGCAAATTATTGAAATATATCGAGTGCAGTGCTTTGATGTGTCGCTTCAACTCGTACATCAACGAGAAGTTTGATTATCCTCTCCCTCGCGGACTTAACTGCACCTGCCTTTGGCTGTATGACAGGTTGGCCACACACCTGTCGGGCCCACCTGTCATACATGCAAAGGCAGGAGCGTCCCTCCCTCGCCCATGAGCGTGGTGGCTGGCAAGACTAGGAGAAGCTTTCGCTACACGCTCTCCCTCCCGCACGCAGTGGACATGCAATAGTTCAATCGGTGTCAGATGGCCAGAAGCGTCTGTAGTACTCCTCCAGTGCAGTAGTACACCATCATTGTTCGACTTCCCGAAGAGGCGAAGAGCCAAGCGCAACCCGGACGCTCGTGTGGCAGTTTCATGTGTAGAGTAGTCTAGATAGCGTGTACCGTGCTTGTAAGCTTAAAATCGTTGGGGTCGGCTCCATGCTATGTGGCCGTCTTGAAGTTTTTTTAAAATTAAAATAGTCTTCTGGCCCTACCTGTCACCCTAGTGATTGTAGTTTGCATGCTCATCTGGTCAAGACAGGAAGATATATTTTAATTTGTTTTTTTCGAAAAGGGGGGACTCCCCGGCCTCTGCATCAGAACGATGCATACGGTCACATATATTTTAATTTGTGGTGGGTAAATGTTAGAGGTTGCAGCAAATATATTGTACACTGCGGGTCTTTCAGCCAAGTTTAGAGGCAAGCATGTGGGGCCAGTGCTATGATGTGTCGCGTCAACTCGTACAACGAGGAGAAGCTTGATTTTACTACACGCCTTCTCCCTCGCCCATGCGCGCTGTTGCTCGCAAACGAGGACATGCTTTTGCTTAGTAGTACTTCTACAACAAGCTATCCGTCCCGCTCGCGGTGGACGGACATGCAA
This sequence comes from Triticum dicoccoides, assembly GCF_002162155.2. Taxonomy (NCBI): domain Eukaryota; kingdom Viridiplantae; phylum Streptophyta; class Magnoliopsida; order Poales; family Poaceae; genus Triticum; species Triticum dicoccoides. The sequence continues at coordinate 183,144,799 of NC_041389.1, forward strand.
CAGTGGATTCGACACTGTAGAAGCAGTAGTAGTAACATCATTGTTCGTCTTCTCGAAGAGGCGAAGAGCCAAGCGCAAACCGAACATTGCAGTTGCGAACATTGGAGCACGCATATAGCCAGGCTCTTGCATGAGACAAAATTTCTATGTGAGCCCAATATTGTACTAGTACGTACAACTACTTGCTAGTATAGCCCTGTAAACCAGAAAGGAGTATTTTCCCTTCTAGAGATTTCAACAAGTGAGTAGACTACACCGAGACGGAGTACATATCGAGCAAAATGAGTGAATCTGCACCATAAATAAATACGTACTAGTTCTATCGTTTTCCTCTCCGAGGTGCACAATATTGAGTATACTGACTAGTCTCTTTTTGACACACATTTACGTTGTTTTCCTGACACAGTACAGACGCAAGCGCTCATATAAACGTACATACACTCACCCCTATGAACGCACACACGCACGGCACTATCATCTTGAAATTTACGAAGTCACCATAGGCACCTCGTCGTCGACGGGTCCATAGGTGCTTGAATGCCAAGGAGGAAGAGGGTAGCGGTTCCCGAGACGTTGAACGGTCAATGATGCATCCTCAATTACATGCAGAGGGAATTAATTGGAGAAGCAGACTAGAGCCAGCACGATGTGAATGCCCCACCACTCCAATTCTTCTACTCCCAAGTCTCTGCGCAACACTTCTCACTCCAATCCAAGACCAAGTGACCAGAAGCCACAAGCAACTATGGAGGCGATGGACGCGAGCGGCAGTCGGCTGTGCCAAATCATCCAAGGCGCCGGCCTGCGGACCCGCACCACGCAGAGTTTCTAGACGGTGCTGGCGACCGCAGGCATCGTAGCCCTCGCCGACGCTGGCTTCGCCTCTCGCATGGACGACATGATGGTCAACTCCATCCGCAAGTTCACCGCCGTCAAGAAGCACGTGGACGACCTTGCCGTACTGCTCCAGCCCGCGCGCCCAGGCTCCTCATTGCCTGCCACCCTCATCGGCATACATGGTGACGAACTCTTTCAAGCCCTGGTGGCCCTGCAGTGCTGGAGGTCGCGACGAAGAATGTGCACCTCAAGGCCGCGCTCGCCGCGCAGCGCCTCGCCATGCAAGAAACCGTCGACCTGCACATCCACGTCTACGAGGAAATCGTCTACATAGGCCACTACAAGGAAAGCAAGGACAGAAAGACGTTGGCCTTCTTCCAGCGGCTGGAATCTTTGGACGCCATTGTTCAGAAGCACGTCGACCTGGCCACGAAAGCCACTGCTACTTAGGCGCCGTTCGATGGGCCGGCGTCCTGAGTCGAGGAGGTGGACGTCGTCGATGGATGCATCTCTTCTTCTTGCCTCCTGTAACCAGCACTACATCGCCTCGTGGCCTTAATGTTTTATTAGTATAGTACTCCCTCCGTTCCCAAATATAAGTCTTTCTAAAGATGCCATCAAGTGACTACTACATACGGAGCAAAATGAGTGAATCTACACTCTAAACTATGTCTACATACATCTGTATGCTGTATTCCATTTGAACTAGTATCTAAAAAGGCTTATATTTATGAACGGAGGGAGTATATGGCATTTTTATTCTAGACGTAACATTTTCACTGTGAGGTGGGGCCGCAGTTGAGCAAACCCACCCCGCCCACCGGGCGTCGGCCGAGTTTAGAATTAGAAGAGAGAAACGAGGGAGGAGAGCTAGCTGTAGCACGGACGCTGTTGTCAGATGGGACTCGTGTTTATAGAATATAGGAGTATTGAGCACTCGTGCCTCTTTTTTTTTTGAGGGAAAAATTAGTCATATGTCTAGTACTACCACTAGTTGGGTGTGTGCGGCCTATAGCTGTCATCACTTTAGGTCTCCTTTTCGAACCGCGGCTACGCTTCACAATACATATTTTTTCACGCATTTATCCTCCTATATGTACTCCTAGGCTACTTCCACGTGCTCCCATTCGCCGACATGTGGGACATAGAGCATCTGGGTCGTAGTGCATGCACGACTCGGAGCATATGCCGGGGTACTTTACATTTCAGACCTCATGAATTACATGCAAACCCCTCGCAGAAGAATAAATAAATGAATGAAATACTACATGAAACCGGATTATTTTCGTGGAAACCGGAGCACATTCATTAAATTTTGGACATAACACGTTTATAAAAAGTGACCGGACCTAAACCAGTCTAAGGGCCTCTTTGATTTTTCCCGCAAAAAAAGGGCCTCTTTGATTCGCAGGATACTGAAAACACAGGAATGGGGAAAGTATGATGGCGATGAACCGAGACAAGGAGAACTCTAACTCAGTTAGAGGTTAGAGTTAGATTCTAACCCTAAACTAACTCTAAACCAAAGAGGTGTATGGATGGCATGGTTAGATTGACAATAAATGCTCTATCTCAATCATTTGACTACTTTGGACCCTATTTTTAGTCAGACTAAAATAAGTCCCTTGGATCCAAGCACCCTCTTGGTGTGGTCGGCTCTTCCGTGGCCTCCTCCGCTCACAATTGACATAAACGAACCATCTATAAAAATCAAGCATGCAAATCATGATAATTTTTACTTTGTCCATACAAATGAGATATCCCACTTAAACATACAAGTCGTCAATCAAGCTTCACAAAATAAAAAAACACTTCATGAAACAAAGAATGAGCTAACTCATCACGGAAGTCATTCACGATAGGGAGGGAGCCCGGAGCCCCTCACGCACCGAGGGAGGAGCTCGCCATCGTCGCTCTGGAGGAAGGCTCTGTAGAGCCCAAGCCCCAGGAAGCCCTCCGACGCTGGCCCTTGCGAGTTGAGGTCGACACCGGCCTGGGTAGCAGGGCCCCTTGCCGCCAACTGGGAACTTAATCTTTGGGCCTCTAGAAATAATGCAAGCCTGTAACTAAAATACCTAAAAAGGAGAACTGAATCTTTGGGCCTCTAGAAATAATGCAAGCTTGAAACTGAAATACCTAGAAAGGTGAACTGAACCTTTGGGCCTCTAGAAATAATGCAAGCCTGAAGTTAAAATACCTAGAAAGGTGAACTAAATCTTTGGGCCTCTAGAAATAATGCAAGCCTGAAACTGAAATACCTAGAAAGGTGAACTGAATCTTTGGGCCTCTAGAAATAATGCAAGCCTGAAACTGAAATACCTAGAAAGGTGAACTGAATCTTTGGGCCTCTAGAAATAATGCAAGCCTAAAACTAAAATACCTAGAAAGGTGAACCGAATCTTTGGGCCTCCAGAAACAATGCAAGCCTGGAATTGAAATACCTAGAAAGGTGAACTGAATCTTTGGGCCTCTACAAATAATGCAAGCCTGAAATTGAAATACCTAGAAAGGTGACCTGAATCTTTGGGCCTCTAGAAAGATTTATTACCTCCTCAAGCAGCATCAAACAATTCCATGCGTGCACCACAAATCTATAGCAAGTTTGATCAGGATCTACTTTTCCAAATCAGAATTAGCGCTAGAGCAAGCAAGATCAATGATATGGCCGTGAGACAGAGAAGGAATGAACAAACTCACCCCTCTCGCGACCTCCCTGGTAGATGTGTCACCGCCGCGCACGACAGTGGGACAAAAACGACTGGTGAAGGTGGAGCGGGGCGACCTTCGAAGGTCGGAGGGAGAGGGCGGCCGGAGTAGGGCGGCCGGAGTAGGGCGGTGGAGGCCGGAAGGAGAGGGCGGCGGGAGGAGGGAGAGGGCGAGTAGCGCTTGGGCGGGCGGCCCTATGGGGAACAGAGAGGAGTCGTGCGAGAGGGGGGAGCGATCTGGTGCGGGCAGGTGAGATTTTTTTAGGGGAGCGATCTAGTGTGGGCAGGTGAGCTTTTTTAGTTCTCTTTTAGTGGGCCCAAGGATAACTAACCCAATTAGAACCTCTCCACCGGGCTAGTTTTTTTAGCTGGGTTAGAGCAAACTAGCTCAAACTAACCCCTGTTGTTTCGATAATTTGAGGCTATTTCAACCCAAACTAGCTCTAACTCAAGGATCCAAACAAAGAGGAGTGTTACTGTACATGCTATAATGTGGACCGTAGCACATTGTTTTTATGGCCATATCACCACATTGTTTTCTACTGCTGGTTCACTGGGCTACCGTGGTTCACACGGCTGGTTCACTTGGCTGTCGTGGTTCACACTGCTCCAACCTGAGTAATACTCCCTCCGTTCCTAAATATAAGTCTTCGTAGATATTTCACTATGGACCACATACGGATGTATATAGATGCATTTTATGTGTAGATTCACTCATTTTTCTCCGTATGTGGTCCATAGTGAAATCTCTCCAAAGACTTATATTTAGGAATGGAGGGAGTAGTATAGTACTAGTATATACCGCATCATTCTTTGCTCCTTCTTACTACTCCGACATGTGGGAGAGCCAGCATCCGGGTCGACGTGTCATGCACCAGATTAGAGCGCGGAACGGAAGGGGAGCATCACCCCGGTCGGAGCGCCAGTAATTCATGACTATAGTGAGTGGTCATATCACAAGTCTTTCCAGCAGTAACGCGCCGTCAAATCGCATAGCCCCACTCGCTCACCCTCGTCGCCTCTTTGTCAAACCGCCTACCCGAAAACTGCCGCGCGTACTGCCCGCGAAAAGCTCCGCCCTCAACTTTTAACTACGCGAAAATAGTTCGAGCTTGTTCGTTCTATATAAATATAATACTTACTGTATGTTTATTCACTCGTGGGGTTGTTCAATGAATGGAGGGGCGCGGAGCACAAGTGAACAATACTACCTATGTCCGAGTTTATTGGTCCCCATTGTATTTCGTGCCAAATTTTGACCATAGATTAAACTAAGAAAATGTTCACACATTTCACCAAACATTATATTTTTCAATGCTATGTTCAAATACGAATCCAATGAGATAATTTTTCTTGACATGCATTAACATTTTGTTAGTTAAATCTTTAGTCAAAATTTGGCACAAACTATAAAAGGGACCTATAAACCAGGACGGAGGTAGTACTGTAGTAGTAAGTAGGAGTCGTAGAGTAGTCACCTTAAATAGAGAGTTTCTTTTCTTTAATGCCACGTACACAAATTGAAATGCTTGTTGTGGAGAGAAAAAAGATAATCAATCCACTATATATGGACGTAGGGGCCTGAGCGCTTTCTTTACTAGGGTTGCTCTCTTCATTGTCTCATCCTCTCCAGATATAAACAAGAAAACGGTAGCGACATTTTCTCTCTGCTCACCGCTGGTCACAGATACGGCCAGATCCCTTCGGCCGGTGTGTGTAGAGGACTAAAAGGTGCATCGTTCACGCGGTCATCTCCGCCGAGGGAGGAAACCCACAGCTGCCGGAGGGGCCCGATCCTCTGCCCGTGCCGTTCTCTCCGACACAGCGCCGGCTCGGGAGGTCCTCCGACCCTTCTTCCTCCCTGTCATATAGTCTGCAGATCCGACCTGCCACCGCTGACATCCCAGCGACCCTCAGGTATAAGTTCTTCGAAAGCGGCCTTGCTCTGCTGCCCCAGCTCCCCACGTGTCTGCATGTGCATCTTTTTCTACTCCCATCAGCTCTTCCAAAGCCACCTAAATTTTTAGTATTATTAGAGGTAAAGCTACTTCATGCATTCGAATCTAGGGCTTTGTTCAAAGAACGAAGAAAGGGGGAAAGTTGTAGCATGAATCTAGGACTTGATTCAAAGAGGAAATAATATGGTGAAAGTAGTAGAGACCGGATACCCAACCGGTCTCTTGGTTGAAAAGGGAAATAATGGGAAAACACAGTACAAACTGGATAAGGAACAGATCTATTATTGGTTGAAAAAAGGATAGAAAGTGGCGGCTGGTGGACAAGTCAACAGAGTACGTCCAGGATTAGATTTGCTGCCATCACATAGTAAAAGGTCTCTAGGATTAGATTTGCTGCCCTCACATAGTAAAAGGTCTCAGGATTAGATTTGCTGCCCTCACATAGTAAAAGGTCTCAGGATTAGATTTGCTGCCCTCACATAGTAAAAGGTCTCTAGGATTAGATTTGCTGCCCTCACATAGTAAAAGGTCTCCAGTATTAGATTTTCTGCCCTCACATAGTAAAAGGTCTCCAGGATTAGATTTGCTTCCCTCACATAGTACAAGGTCTCCAGGATTAGGTTTGCTGCCCTCACATAGCGTGAACAAGCTCGGCATCACCACTTTATGACTCCTTGTAGGTACATTGTGCTGATGCGTCCACTGTCGCATGTCCTTATACCAACCTTTTGTTGTTGTTAATGTAAGGGCACATGTAAAATGAAGCGATCACACTGTTACCTTAGGGACATGTCTAACCAGTGTTATTGTTAATCTAATGCCTCCAGTGATAAGATGCAATTAAACTGTGTTACAAATGGCACTCTTGCTGTTTTCCCTAGTATGATAAGTAAGTTGCTCCTTTACGCTGCTGAGTGTCCTAGTGTCCCCACGATCCCATGCCCTTAAACCAACTCTTTAGCTACTGTTGATTTACTGTGTCTGGTAAACAAGCAATGCCACCATTAAAGTAATCCCATATCTGAGGAATCTCATTGTTGATCGTAATGCTTCTCGTAACATGAATCATTGCTGATGTTTTAAAATTTCTACTGTCCTTGCGTGATTGCCATGAACATAATTAAGATGCTTCTTTTCATTTTGTATATGTTTCGTATATTCTTATTGACCAGCAACTGTTTACTTTCTACCATTTTGTGCAGATAGGGATATCCATTTCACCTTGTTGCTATTGTGACCTTTTGGTGAACTGCACAAAACACTTTTTTTGGAATGAGTGTCTTGTGCAGTTCAACTAAAATGTCACGTGGGCAACATCTCTCAATTTTGGTGGAATTGCACAAAATGGTGATTGGAGTTTCCAAAATCTCTGTCAAGTTCTGCTGGTAATCTCGTGCAACATTTTATTAGCCTTTGCAAGATGGAGCCGTCCCTGTCACCACAATGGCACTTTATTTTAGTGGAACTGCACAAAGGGATAAGAAAATTATAGTTGCACCTTACATGAGCCGGACAACCAACCTTAATGTTCCTCAATTTTAGTGCAACTACTAAAGAAGAACCTGCCAGCTCACAAGAGCAAGTACTTCTTGCTAGCTGAATGATGCAATCTTTGCTTCATTTCAGGTGAACCGCAGAAAAAGGCGCATGAATTGAATCATGGAACTCCAGGCAGACCTCGTCCTAGTGGAGCTGGAGGTTGAGTTCAAGGAGGCCGCTATTAAAGTGAAATCATGCTCTCCTGTCTCCTTGTTTGTGCTGTGCAAACATGCTATGCAAACAGGAATACTCAACTACAGATGTTGTGACGGTCAAGAGCATTCGCCAAGTTCTTCGATTGTATGACATGGCTAGCCAAGATGGATTTAATCCCGATATTCACTTTATCAAAAGGCTCTAATGGGTTGGTTCTGAATCTTGCAAGCTGGAAATCAATGAGATGTGTAGGCATCATTGTTGTACTTATTATTTGAATCTTATTTGTTGGTTTAGAATCTTGCAAGCTGGGAATCAATGAGATGTGTAGGCATCTTTGTTGTACTTATTATTTGGATCTTATTTGTTGGTTCTGAATCTTGCAAGCTGGGAATCAATGAGATGTGTAGGCATCTTTGTTGTACTTATTATTTGGATCTTATTTGTTGGTTTTGAATCTTGCAAGCTGGGAAACACGGCATGATGATGCAGAGGACAACAACCATAGCAAACAGTTCAAACTTGGTAGTATTATCTTTGTGAAAGTGTGACAAATGTGTTGATCGTGTGCGTCCTGAGAATAATAATTCTAATTGTTGTGCATGTTGATCCCGTGGCACTGATAGAACGAGCCAATGCATTGCTTGTTTTAAGTATAAATTTCTATTAAAGCTAATTAAATTTAAGTAAAGTGACCACTAACTCCTGTTATTACAGTACCAATACAGACCCGCTTGTGAACCGACGTGTGGATGGAATAGGTTTCTTAATGGAGGCGTTTGAATGCGCCGAGGGTGCATCTTCTGCCGGGCGTGCAGCGGACGAGGGAGGGGTAGTAACTGTTGTCGCTTGTACACACTCAGCTTACTGTTGAATCCAGTTCCCCAAGAGCTGAAAAACGAACTGCTGCCGCTGCCTACACACTCGTTCACTCGAAGAGACTCCAATGGCGATCCAAGGGAAGAGCCTACTGGATATGGACTTCAGCAAGGAGTTAGTTCGCCGTTCAGTCATATGGCTGCACCAAGTTGAATGTGATGTACACCAACAATACGGGCTCGGTGAAGCTCTGCCTCGCCTCAGTCCTATGGCTACACCAGGTTCTGGAGCATTCGCCCGTTTCATCGGCAGCGCCAACTGCACCTTCGCTACGGTGGAGAGAAGGAAGAACAAGATGATTCGGCCATCTGGTGCAACAAGCTTGTCGACATCCAGAAGCAATACAAGATCATCAGCAACGGGCAGGAGAAGGACTCCGTGGTTGACCTCGCTAAGACCATCATCTACCTCTGATACGCCAACATGAAAGAAGACGACCTGAACATGTGGGAGGTACCTCTGAATCTAGCCTACATAACCTAGGCGGACAAGGACGCATACGCATGCTACGACATGTACAGGCAGATCTTGGACATGAGGGCGTGTCTGCTTCCCGTAACCGACGAGTACACGGACAGCCGCAGCATCATGATCAAGCGTGCCAGGAAGGTCTAGATGTTGTACTTTATCTGTTTATAAGCACCTTTATCATCTGAGTGTTTCATGCATTAGCCTATGTGTCATAATTATCTGTTTTGTCTGAAATATTTCTTTTAAGAACCCATTAACCTGATTGCTTTTTTTAGTGGCTATTTGCTTATGTATGTAAACTAGTTCACTTGTCCATAAAAAAACTAGTTCACTCGCCTGCCGTGCTTTGAATCTCCTTCCTCCCAACATATTCCTCTCCTCAGGTGGACCCAGCACGTCTCTGAATTTTCTCCCACTTTCTTTTTCGATGTAAACTGAGTTTTCTCCCAGTACTTTCCCCTAGAACCAACTCAACTGTCCCACGTCTAGCCTAAAAAATAATAATACCCCACGTACTATTAACTCATCAAATTAAAATGATATTTTATTTCGTAAGTTGAAAGTTCTTACAAAATAATAATAATAATTGTTTATATATAACTTGCCAAGTTAAGTCCTAGTGATTGTGTACATAAGCTTGCAAAGATTTTACTGACGTGCAATCATGTGTTTATGTTTTTATAACATTTCTCTGTCTAGCCCAACATGATATTTTCACCCAGCCCAGCAAGTCCGCGGATTTCAAGAAAAATGCAAATGGGATTTAAACGGGCTGCATAGATGCTACATCATTGTTTCACCCAGCCCACCAAATGGACTAAAAAAACAAATGGACTGGCTGACATGTGGGCCAGTAGGTCAAAGCCTAAGAAGGCGTTGGATTTACATCCAACGGCCGGCATTCTTCTTCAATCTCTCGTCTTCTTCTCCCAGCGCTGCCGAAACCGCCTGCTCCAGCCTTCGGCGTCCAGTGGCGTTGTTTTGCGCTCCTCTGCGAAACGCTACCCCGTTGACGGCCAGGCCATCCCTCCACTCCGCACCTCCTGTTATTCTCTGCCGAGTGTAGGCCCATCCTGCACCCGAACCAGTCAAGTTTCCCACTCCTCTCCGTCTGCGACTCCACTGCCGCGTCTTCCCCATCTCCGGGTCGTTCCAGTCTGGGGCCTCGCCGTCGTCCACCGCCTCGGTGCGCTCGGCGCGGCGTGGTCAACATATGAGAGTCATCGGAAGAGGACTGTACGTGGAGAGCCTGATGGCTGGGACCCACGAGGGCCATGGTCGCACGCAAGGAAAGTTCCTCCTTATTACGCACTGTACATGCACTGTACGTGGGAAGGGCTTCTGTATTTCGCGAAAAAACGTTCCCCCCGCTGACAGGTTGGACCCACCAGCTATATCTTCGCATGCAAGGAAGTGCCTCCTTATTGCGCACCAAAAAATGAATACCCCCTGCTAGCTGGGACCCACCATAGTGGGTGGCTGACTTGTGGGCCTACTAAGTTGACAAGGACGGAGGGCTTTGTCAACTTAGTCAATATGAACGATTATAGCTCCAGTGACCGTACGATGTCTATCCAATGGCCATAGTGCTTCTTCCACCTCTGGTCTTCTTGCTCCAGCCACCCAAAGTAGCGCCGGTCGTGTCGCGTGCTCCTGCCTCTCGTGGCCGGCTGTGATGCCGCGGAGGCCTCACCGCCCCCTACTCCCACCGCTGGCCCAGGGTACCCCTCTACTCACCCACACCCCCTGTTATTCTGCGGCGAGGGCAGCCTCACGCCGCAGCCGAACCAACGAACCCTCGTACTCCTCTCCGCGTGGGCATCCACTGCCGCGTCTTCCCCGGCTCCATGTTGTCCCCTTCCTAGGCCTTGTCGTCGTCCACCGCCTTGGTCCTCTCGGCGCGGCATGGTCAATGTGGTCAACGACCGACTTCCATCGGAAGAGTACTGTACGTGGAGAGGCTGACAGCTGGGTCCACGGCCACAACCCAGTTTTTTTGTGATTTGCCAAGTAAGTCGCTTTGTTAGGCCTGTTGGGCTGCAAATCTTTCAAGACGAGCAGAGCTTCATTCGGCTGGCCGAGAAAATGGCCTATCAGTAATGAGAAATGGGCTGTACATTTTTAAAACACATCAAACCATCAATTAGTTTCAAATATCTTTTTTTCATTTCGAGATTTTAAATTACATTAATTTTTATGCGTGGAGAATTTGTTGGATTTTATATTGATATACATTTATTTTCAAAATCAGTTTGAATGTGAGTCGAAATTTCGGGATTAAAAACAGTTCGGACCGCACCGAAATATGCAAAATTTCGTATAATTTTTTAACCGTGGCCACAATATGGGTTGTAATGCTAACAAAAAGAATATGGGCTCCAAAAAAAACCTTAAGAATTAGCAAATGGGCTGTAAATTATTAGAAATAATGGCAGATGAGTTGTATGCTGTTTTCCACAGATTTGAGGCATTCCTAAAAAAGGTTGAGGCACAAGCAGTGACTGTTGGATGTCCATCCAACGGCCGTCGTGCTTCTTCAATATCTGCTCTTCCTCCTCCAGCCGCTCAAACAAGTGCCGGCGGGACTACCTGCTCCCTCCTCCCCGCGGCCGGCTGTGCTGCCCCGCAGGCCTCACCGCCCCATCGTACTCCCATCGCTGGCCTAGCCATCCCTCTACTCACCCGCACCTGCTGTTATTCTCCGGCGACGGTAGACGAACCAGTAAACCCTCGTATAGTCGTACTCCCCTCTGCATGGGAAACAACTGCCGAGTCTTCCGTGCCTCCGTGTCGTTCCCTTCCTAGGCCTCGCCGTCGTCCACCGCCCTGGTGCTCTCGGCGCGGCCTGGTCAACATGGTCAACGACCGACATGCATCTGAAGTGGACTGTACGTGGAGAGGCCGATAGCTGGGTCCATGGCCGCACGCAAGGAAATGCCTCCTTATTACACGCAAAATAATGATTCCTCCACCTGGCATCAGGGACCCACCGAAAGGGCCTCTGTATTTCGCGAAAAAACGTTACTGCCGCTGACAGCTCGGACCCACCAGCTATATCTTCGCACGCAAGGAAGTGCCTCCTTATTACGCACACAAAAAATGAATACTCCCCCTGTTAGCTAGGACCCAGTATAGTGACAGGCTGACTTGTCGGCCTACTAAGTTGACAGGGACGGAGGGATTTGTCAACTTAGTCTATAAGCACGATTCTAGCTCCAGTGACCATACGATGCCATCCAACGGCTGTAGTGCTTCTTCAACCTCTGGTCTTCTTGCTCCAGCCGCCCAAACCAGCGCCGGTCGTGCCTCGTGCTCCTGCCTCCCGTGGCCAGCTGCGACGCGGCGGAGGCCTCACCGCCCCCTACTACTACCACTACTGGCCAGGCCATCCCTCTACTCACCCACACCCCCTGTTATTCTGCGGCGACGGCAGCCTCACACTGCAGCGAACCCGTGAACCCTCGTACTCCTCTACACGTGGGCATCCACTGCCGCGTCTTCCCCGGCTCCGTGTCGTCCCTTTCCTAGGCCTCGTCGTCGTCCACCGCCCTGGTGCTCTCTGCATGGCGTGGTCAACGTGGTCAAGGAATGGCTTCCATCGGACGTGGACTGTACGTGGAGAGGCTGATAGCTGGGTCCACGGCCGCAGCAAGGAAGTGCCTCCTTATTATGCACAAAATAATTATTCCTCCACCTGATAGCGGGGACCCACCGGACGGGCCATCGTATTTCGCGAAAAAAAACGTTTCCCCCTGACTGCTGGGACCCACCAGCTACATCTTCGCACGCAAGAAAGTGCGTCCGGGCAAAAAAAAAATGATTCGCCCCCTTACTGCTGGGACCCACCAGCTACATCTTCGCAGGCAAGGAAGTGCCTGACAGTCGGGACCCACCTGGTCGAAGCGTACGTAGCGTTCTCATTCTGGTTGCGAACGTGTACGTACATACTAGTCGTTGTAGAGGCGCGCACGTGTTGTAGTAGAGGCGGGCACGTAGCATGTACACGTACGTGCAGCGGCGAGGGTGCAAGAAACAAAATACGGCCACGTACGTACATACGGGTAGGGTCTCGAACGCCTACTCACGCATACGTACATGGCTGAGACGGAACGGAGAAACAGCGTTGTCGTCGTGTTCATGGGTAGCCAACCGGATGGGTCGGAACGGAATGCGTGGTCGTGTTCATCGGGAGGGCTTGGACGGAACAGGCGATGGAAACGAGGCATGGCGTACTGCACAACGGAGGAAACGGCCTTGTGTTCGACCGACCACGTTCGAAACGGGATCCTGTTGATCGGGAGGGGCCTGGCGTACCGCACAACAAGGAAACAGACCTCCTACGGTCGAAACGGGGGTCCTGTTGATCGGGAGGGGTGTGGCGTACCGCAAAACAGACGAAACGGACCTCCTACTGTTGAGACGAGGGTCCTATTGATCGGGAGGGGTGTGGTGTACCGCAAAACGGACGAAACGGACCTCCTACGGTCGAAACGGGGGTCCTGTTGATCGGGAGGCGTGTGGCGTACCGCAAAACGGATGAAACGGCTTGTGTTGGAGCGCTATGGTCGAAACGTGGGTCCTGTTCATCGGGAGGGGTGTGGCGTACCGCAAAGCGGGATTCCACGGGATACTGTTCATCTCCACCGTCGACCTCCTCCAGCCTCCATGGGCTACCGTCGACCTCCTCCAGCCTAAACGGGCTCCTGTTCATCCAGCCTCCACCGTGCACTACTCCACCGGCTACTGTTCAACCACCCCTCCACGGGCACCCCTCCATCGTCTACTATTCATCCAGCCCTCCACACCACGGGGTCCTGTTCTACCACCCCTCCATGGCCACCCCTCCACCGCCTACTGTTCATCCAACCCTCCACACCACGGGGTCCTGTTCAACCACCCCTCC
>NC_041389.1:183158558-183199170 GCF_002162155.2 Triticum dicoccoides
AACGCTCACTGTTCATCTAATCGATCGGCTTCAGTTAGCAGCAGTAGCGAACGAATCGCTCCATCGGGTTCAGTTAACAGCCATCGATCGATCGCTCGGGTTCAGTAATGCGTAGCCTGCAATGCAATCACTCGGGTTCAGTTAGATCCCAACGCCTCGCTCGAGTTCAGTTAGAGCCAACGCCTCGCACGTGTACGAGAGAAACGTGCACCACTCGGCCCCCGACCTCCCACCGTAATCGGTAACTCCCCGAAATTTTCCTCCCCCTCGCTTCTACCATGGTTTTTTCCGTCATGGACAGCCCAAAGAATGTCATGCAGCTGCGTCTTCAGCCCGCCCAGGACGAAAAGTCCATTTTCTGTCATGATTTTTTGTCATAGAAGTAGGAGCCCACCACATCTATGATGATACCGAGTTTTGTCACAATTATCGTCATAGAAGAGTCATATGTATGACAAAAAAAATTTCGTTCAGCCCAAAATGTCACGGATGTGTCTTTTTTTGTAGTGTTAGCTTTGGGTTCAATCTTGCAGAGTCCTTTCCCAGTGACAGCAGGGGCAGCAAGGCACGTATTGTATTTTTGCCATCGAGGATAAAAAGATGGGGTTTATATCATATTGCATGAGTTTATCCCTCTACATCATGTCATCTTTCTTAATGCGTTACTCTGTTCTTTATGAACTTAATACTCTTGATGCATGCTGGATAGCGGTCTATGTGTGGAGTAATAGTAGTAGATGCAGGCAGGAGTCGGTCTACTTGTCACGGACGTGATGCCTATATACATGATCATGCCTAGATAATCTCATAATTATTCGCTTTTCTATCAATTGCTCGACAGTAATTTGTTCACCCACCGTAATACTTATGCTATCGTGAGAGAAGCCACTAGTGAAACCTATGGCCCCCGGGTCTATCTCTAATCATATAAGCTTTCAATCTACTTTTATTTGCATCTTTACTTTTCCTATCTATATTATAAAATACCAAAAATATTTATTTTATCATATTATCTCTATCAGATCTCACTTTCGCAAGTGGCCTTGAAGGGATTGACAACCCCTTTATTGTGTTAGTTGTGAGTTCTTGTTTGTTTGTATAGGTGCGTCGGACTTTTGAAGAGCCTCCTACTGGATTGATACCTTAGTTCTCAAAAACTGAGGGAAATACTTACGCTACTATTGCTGCATCGCCCTTTCCTCTTCAAGGAAAACCAACGCAAGCTCAAGACGTAGCAAGAAGTATTTCTGGCACCGTTGCCGCGGAGGTCTTCGCTCAAGTCAAGACATACCAAGTACCCATCACAAACTCATCTCCCTCGCACTTACATTATTTGGCATTTGCCTCTTGTTTTCCTCTCCCCCACTTCACCCTTGCCGTTTTATTTGCCCTCTCTTTCCCAATCTCCTATCTCATTCGCTTGCCTTTTTGTTTGCTTGTGTGTTGGATTACTTGTCGCGATGGTGCAAGGTAATACCAAATTGTGTGATTTTTCCAATACCAATAATAATGATTTCCTTAGTACTCCGATTGCTCCTCTTAATGATGTTGAGTCTTGTGAAATCAATGCTGCTTTGCTGAATCTTGTTATGAAAGATCACTTCTCCGGCCTTCCTAGTGAAGATGACGCTACCCATCTAAACAACTTTGTTGATTTGTGTGAGATGCAAAAGAAGAAAGATACGGTTAATGATATTGTTAAATTGAAGTTATTTCTGTTTTCACTTAGAGATCGTGCTAAAGTTTGGTTTTCGTCTTTGCCTAAGAATAGTATTGATTCATGGAATAAGTGCAAAGATGCTTTTATCTCTAAGTATTTCCCTCTCGCTAAGATCATCTCTATTAGGAACGATATTATGAATTTTAAACAACTTGATCATGAGCATGTTGCCCAATCTTGGGAAAGAATGAAATTGATGATTCGCAATTGCCCTACTCATGGTCTGAACTTATGGATGATCATACAAAAAATTTATGCCGGATTGAATTTTGCTTCTAGAAATCTTTTAGATTCGGCCGCGGGAGGCACGTTTATGGAAATCACCTTAGGAGAAGCTACAAAACTCCTTGATAATATTATGGCTGATTATTCTCAATGGCACACCGAAAGATCTACTAGTAAAAAAGTACATGCTATAGAAGAAATTAATGTTTTGAGTGGAAAGATGGATGAACTTATGAATTTGTTTGCTACTAAGAGTGCTTCTATTGATCCCAATAATATGCCTTTGTCTACTTTGATTGAGAATAATAATGAATCTATGGATGTGAATTTTGTTGGTAGGAATAATTTTGGTAACAATGCTTATAGAGAAAACTTTAATCCTAGACGGTTCCCTAGTAATTCCTCTAATAATTATGGAAATTCCTACAATAATTCTTATGGTAATTTTAATAAGATGCCCTCTAATTTTGAGAATAGTGTTAAAGAATGATCTCTCAAAAGAATTTTAATTCCTTGCTTGAAGAAAAATTGCTTAAAGTCGATGATTTGGCTAGGAACGTTGATAGACTTTCGCTTGATGTTGATTCTTTGAAACTTAGATCTACTCCTCCTAAGCATGATATCAATGAGTCTCTCAAAGCTATTAGAATTTCCATTGATGAGTGCAAGGAAAGAAACGCTAGATTGCGTGCTAAGAAAGATTGCTTTGTAAGGGCGTGTTCTTCTAGTTTCCATGAAAATAATGATGAAGATCTAAAAGTTATTGATGTGTCCCCTATTAACTCTTTGTTTTGCAATATGATCTTAATAATGATGGGACTGTAGATGAGTCAACTTTAGTTAAAAGGCGTCCCAATGATTCGGAGTTATTAGATCTTGATGCTAAATTTGGTAAAAGTGGGATTCGAGAGGTCAAGACTTTAAATAGCATTGAACCTACTATCTTGGATTTCAAGGAATTTAATTATGATAATTGTTCTTTAGAAGGTTATATTTCCTTGTTGCAATCCGTGTTGAATTCTCCTCATGCTTATAGTCAAAATAAAGCTTTTACCAAACATACTGTTGATGCCTTGATTCAATCTTTTGATGAAAAACTTAATTTGGAAGTTTCTATACCTAGAAAACTTTATGATGAGTGGGAACCTACTATAAAGATTAAAATTAAATATCATGAGTTCTATGCTTTGTGTGATTTGGGTGCCAGTGTTTCCATGATTCTGAAAACTTTATGTGATATTCTAGGTTTCCATGATCTTGATGATTGCTCCTTAAATTTGCACCTTGCGGATTCCACCATTAAAAAGCCAATGGGAA
The DNA here is from genome assembly GCF_002162155.2 of Triticum dicoccoides. NCBI lineage: Eukaryota > Viridiplantae > Streptophyta > Magnoliopsida > Poales > Poaceae > Triticum > Triticum dicoccoides. The sequence continues at coordinate 183,161,821 of NC_041389.1, forward strand.
GGATAAATGATGTTCTTATTGTTGCAAATAGGAATTTGGTGCCCATAGATTTTGTCGTTCTTGATATAGATTGCAATCTTTCATGTCCTATTATTCTTGGTAGACCTTTCCTTAGAACGATTGGTGCGATTACTGATATGAAGGAAGAGAATGTTAGATTCCAATTTCCATTAAGAAAAGGCATGGAGCACTTTCCAAGAAAGAAAGTCAAATTACCTTATGAATCTATCATGCGAGCTACTTATGAATTGAGTGCCAAAGATGGCACTACTTAGATCTATCCTCGCTTTTATGCCTAGCTAGGGGCGTTAAACGATAGCGCTAGTTGGGAGGCAACCCAATTTTATTTTAGTTTTTTTGTTTTTGCTTCTGTTTAGTAATAAATTTTTAATATACCTTCTGTTTAGATGTGTTTTCATGTTTTAATTAGTGTTTGTGCCAAATAGAACCTATAGTATAACCGATGGTGATAGTTAATTTGATTCTGCTGAAAAACAGAAACTTTGCTCGCACGAAAATAATTTTAGTAGTTCACAGAAATGCGGTTTTGTGTTGATTCTTTTTGCTGTAGATCAATAGACAAATTTCCCTGGACTTCATATTTTGGTACAATTGTTAGAGTTCCAGAAGTATTCAAGAGTTACAGATTGCTACAGACTGTTCTGTTTTTGACAGATTCTGTTTTTCGTGTGTTGTTTGCTTATTTCGATGCATCTATGGCTAGTATGTAGGGGTATGAACCATAGAGAAGTTGGAATACAGTAGGTTTAACACCAATATAAATAAAGAATGAGTTCATTACAGTACCTTATGTGGTGGTTTTTCTTTCTTTCACTAACGGAGCTTACGAGATTTCCTGTTAAGTTTTGTGTTGTGAAGTTTTCAAGTTTTGGGTAGAGATTTGATGGACTATGGAATAAGGAGTGGCAAGAGCCTAAGCTTGGGGATGCCCAAGGCACCCCAATATATCCAAGAATATCCAAAAGCCTAAGCTTGGGGATGCCCCGAAAGGCATCCCCTCTTTCATCGTCGTTCATCGGTAACTTTACTTCGAGCTATGTTTTTATTCGCCACATGATATGTGTTTTGCTTGGAGCGTCTTGTATGATATTAGTCTTTGCTTATTTTTAGTTTACCACAATCATCCTTGTTATACACACCTTTTGGGAGAAACCCACTTGATTGGAATTTATTAGAATACTCTATGTGCTTCACTTATATCTTTTGAGCTAGATAGTTTTTGCTCTAGTGCTTCACTTATATCTTTTAGAGCACGGCGGTGGCTTAATTTTGTAGAAATTGTTAATCTCTCATGCTTCACTTATATTATTTTGAGAGTCTCTTAGAACAGCATGGTATTTGCTATGATTATAAAATTGGTCCTAGAATGATGGGTATCCAAGTTGGGTATAATAAAACCTATCATAGGAAGTGAATTGGATGCTATGATCAATTTGATACTAGATAATTGTTTTGAGATATGGAGGTAGTGATATTAGAGTCATGTTAGTTGGGTGATTATGAATTTAAAGAATGCTTGTGTTGAAGTTAGCAAGTCCCGTAGGATGCACGTATGGTAAACGTTGTGTAACAAATTTGTAACATGAGGTGTTCTTGGATTGTGCATCCTTATGAGTGGCTGTCGGGGACAGTGATGGTCTTTACCAATCTATCCCCCTAGGAGCATGTGCGTAGTGCTTGGTTTTTGATGACTTGTAGATTTTTGTAATAAGTATATAAGTTTTTTTTGACTAATGTTGAGTCCATGGATTCTACACACTCTCACCCTTCCATCATTGCTAGCCTCTTTGGTACCGTGCATTGCCCTTTCTCACCTTGAGAGTTGGTGCAAACTTCGCTGGTGCATCCAAACCCCGTGATACGACACGCTCTATCACACATAAACGTCCTTATATCTTCCTCAAAACAGCCACCATACCTACCTATTATGACATTTCCATAGCCATTCCGAGATATATTGCCATGCAACTTTCCATCGTTCCGTTCATCATCATGACACACATTATCATTGTCATATTGCCTTGCATGATCATGTAGTTGACATCGTATTTGTGGCAAAGCCACCATGCATAATTTTTCATACATGTCACTCTTGATTCATTTCCCATCCTGATACACCGCCGGAGGCATTCATATAGAGTCATATCTTGTTCTAGTTTTGGGTTGTAATTCATGAGATGTAAATAAATAGAAGTGTGATGATCATCACTATTAGAGCATTGTCCCCAAATAAAAAAAAGTAAGGCCAAAGAAAAAACCAAAGGCCAAAAAAAGAGAAAGGCCAAAAGAAAAAAAAAGAAAAGAAAAAAAGAAAATAAAAATAAAAAGGGGGCAATGTTACTATCCTTTTCCACACTTGTGCTTCAAAGTAGCACCATGTTCTTCATACAGAAAGTCTTATATGTTGTCACTTTCATATACTAGTGGGAATTTTTCATTATAGAACTTGGCTTGTATATTCCTATGATGGGCTTCCTCAAAATGCCCTAGGTCTTCATGAGCAAGCAAGTTGGATGCACACCCACTAGTTTCTTTTGTTGAGCTTTCATACATTTATAGCTCTAGTGCGTCTGTTGCATAGCAATCCCTACTCCTCATGTTGACATCAATTGATGGGCATCTCCATATCACGTTGATTATCCTCGTCAATGTGAGACTTTCTCCTTTTTTTTGTCTTCTCCACACAACCTCCATCATCATATTCTATTCCATCCATAGTGCTATATCCATGGCTCACGCTCATGTATTGTGTGAAAGTTGAAAAAGTTTGACATTATTTAAGTACGAAACAATTGCTTGGCCTGTCATCGGGGGTGTGCAAGATGGGAGGATTTTTGTGTGACGAAAATGAAGCATAGCCTAACTATATGATTTTGTAGTGATGAACTTTCTTTTACCATGTTATTTTGAGAAGACATGATTACCTTGATTAGTATGCTTCAAGTGTTACTATTTCTTATGTCAATATGAACTTTTATTTTGAATCATTTGGATCTGAACATTCATGCCACAATAAATAAAATTACATTGAGAATTATGCTAGGTAGCATTCCACATCAAAAATTCTGTTTTTATCATTTACCTACTCGAGGACGAGCATGAATTAAGCTTGGGGATGCTTGATACGTCTCCAACGTATCTATAATTTTTTATTGTTCCATGCTATTATATTACCCGTTTTGGATGTTTATGGGCTTTACTTTACACATTTATATCATTTTTGGGACTAACCTACTAACCGGAGGCCCAGCCCGAATTGCTCTTTTTTTTCCTATTTCAGTGTTTCGAAGAAAAGGAGTATCAAACGGAGTCTAAGCGGAATGAAACCATCGTGAGCAATCTTTTTGGAACAAACGTGATCCAGAGGACTTGGAGTGGAAGTCAAGAAACAAGGGAGGCGGCCACGAGGGTGTCGGCGCGCCCCCCACCCTCGTGGGCCCCTCGAGCGTCCACCGACCTACATCTTCCTCCTATATATACCCATGTACCCCGAAAACATCAGAAGCGATCACGAAAAACTATTTCCACCGCCGTAACCTTCTGTATCCGCGAGATCCCATCTTGGAGCCTTCTCCGGTGCTCCGCCGGAGGGGGAATCGATCATGGAGGGCTTCTACATCAACTCCAAGGCCTCTCCGATGAGTTGTGAGTAGTTTACCACAGACCTTCGGGTCCATCATTATTAGCTAGATGGCTTCTTCTCTCTCTTTGAATCTCAATACCATGTTCTCCTCGATCTTCTTGGAGATCTATTGGATGTAACTCTTTTTGCGGTGTGTTTGTCGAGATCCGATGAATTGTGGGTTTATGATCAAGTTTATCTATGAGAAATATTTGAATCTCCTCTGAATTCTTTTATGTGTGATTAAGTTACCTTTGCAAGTCTCTTTGAATTATCAGTTTGGTTTGGCCTACTAGATTGATCTTTCTTGCAATGGGAGACGTGCTTAGCTTTGGGTTCAATCTTGCGGTGTCCTTTCCCAGTGACAGCAGGGGCAGCAAGGCACGTATTGTATTGTTGCCATCGAGGATAAAAAGATGGGGTTTATATCATATTGCATGAGTTTTTCCCTCTACATCATGTCATCTTTCTTAATGCGTTACTCTGTTCTTTATGAACTTAATACTCTTGATGCATGCTGGATAGTGGTCGATGTGTGGAGTAATAGTAGTAGATGCAGGCAGGAGTCGGTCTACTTGTCACGGACGTGATGCCTATATACATGATCATGCCTAGATAATCTCATAATTATTCGCTTTTCTATCAATTGCTCGACAGTAATTTGTTCACCCACCGTAATACTTATGCTATCGTGAGAGAAGCCACTAGTGAAACCTATGGCCCCCGGGTCTATCTCTAATCATATAAGCTTTCAATCTACTTTTATTTGCATCTTTACTATTCCTATCTATATTATAAAATACCAAAAAATTTTATTTTATCATATTATCTCTATCAGATCTCACTTTCGCAGGTGGCCTTGAAGGGATTGACAACCCCTTTATTGTGTTAGTTGCGAGTTCTTGTTTGTTTGTGTAGGTGCGTGGGAATTTTGAAGAGCCTCCTACTGGATTAATACCTTGGTTCTCAAAAACTGAGGGAAATACTTACGCTACTATTGCTGCATCGCCCTTTCCTCTTCAAGGAAAACCAACGCAAGCTCAAGACGTAACACCTGACGACCGCGCCATGCCGCCCGATGTTGCTCGACGCCGTCTGGTGCTACGCCGCCATCGCCGAACCGCCGCCGTCCTCCTCGACTGCCTCCTCAACCCCGCCCCGCCTCTCCATCGACGATCCCGTTGAGCGTAGCCGCCCCGTACGCCTTCAACGTGGGTGAGGACCTCGTCCTCCTTCCCTGTCGCCCCCTCTGTGCCACCGTCGCCGCGCCCATGGACACTATCACCGCGCCATGCCTGCGTCCTGCTTGTCCTGGCGCGCCCACGCCCCCTGCTCCACCTGGCCGCTGCTCGCCAGAGCCCTTCGTCGCTTACCGCCTAGCCGCACGACCGTCGGCACCTTGCCGCGAACCCCGTAGCCGCCTGCCTCACTGTCGCACCTGTAGCCCGCCCCACGCGCGACCCCGCCGTCCGGGTCCGGCGCCTGTCAGGCACCGCTCCCTGTTGCCCCCTCTTGCGCCCAACGGAGCCTCACTCCCGTCACAGCCGCTGCCTCGACTCGCTGCTACCGGGCGTAGCTCCAGCCGGCCGGCCTCGCCGCGGCCGCGCCTGGATCTGCCTCTCCCGTCACCCATGCCCGTGCTCCCCTGGGCGTGCGCCTGTTAGCCCGTTTGGCCAGTTGGGCCACAGACAGCCGGGGCCCACATGCCCCCAAAAGTTGTGTTAACAAATAATAATAACTAAGTTAATTAATTAATTAATAGGTTAATTAATTAACTTAAACCTAATTAGTCTAATTGTAAGTGCATCTAGTGCCCCTTAGTGATTTTGGTGTATTGAAGACTTATAGGTTAAGGGACTGATGCGTTTGTGAGTGTACACAGGTCTATAAGTCTATGAGGAGTTTGATATTTACAGAGAAAGTTGACCCCTAAAAATGAAGTTCTTCGACTGAATACTTTGATATTCTGAAGACTTTCTGAAGACTTTGAAAGTGAAGAAATTGGTGTGACCTTGAAGACTTGGTATTCATTCGAGGAACATGAAGCGTGAAGACTTTTGTTTTCGTAGTTTCATTTTCTGTTTCTTGAGTCATAGGAAACACCGTACTGTTAAAGGGGGTCGAGGAAATACTAAGGAAAAATTTCCATGTGGTGCTCAACTCAAAATCCTACACCTACCAATCCCTTCGAGTGAAGCCATTGGAAATCTCATACAGTTCAGTCAATTTCTTAAGTGACAGAGACGCAATTCTTCTGGTCACTGAGGACTTTGCTCTGACTGAGGAGTTAGGAACTCGCCAGTGCGAATTGCCTACACAGTGAGGAACATGATAGCCCTGAGGAATTTGAGAGTCAAATTTCCGACCGTTGTTGTGCTGCGCGCCGGCTGTCCCAAAATATCTTATCCACCTAACAGTCATATCATTGAAGGGCATTTATGTCTTATCATGTCGGGCTGCTCCCTAGGCTATAAATAGTCGCCCCCTACAACCACTAGTTGGTTGGCTGCTCCGAGAGAACTTGACACTTGTCATTTGAGAGCAACCCATCCTCCGAGGACTTTGAGCGAAAATCATCAAGTGAGAAAAATCCCAAAACCAAACCCCCACAAACCCAAAGTGATTGAGCATCACTGAAGAAATTGATCCTGCATAGATCCGACGCTTGTTATCTTTGAAGACTGTGCTTCTTCCAGACGGTTAGGCGTCAAGGTATAGAGCATCCAAGAGGAATTGTGGATCACCGAGTGACAAAGTCTGTGAAGGTTTGGAAGTCACCTGAAGACTTACCACGAGTGATTGGACGAGACCTGCGTGGTCTTAGTTCAAGGAGAATACGATGAGGACTAGGTGTCCTGAGTTACGGCTCAGTGACAGGGTGTCCGGGACTGCATGTCCTCGAGTTTAAATACTCAGCCGCTCCAACCAGACGTACAACTGAGACAGCAGTTGGAACTGGTTTACCAAATCATTGTCTTCACCAACTAACTGGTTCTATTTCCTCAACTCTTTCATTTCCTCATTACTGTGTTGAATGTTGTTCATATCTGTGCTTGAAGACTTTGACTGAAGAGTTTTTCAATTTCCTCAGTTCAATTTCTTCAGTCTGTTTGTCTTCATCTTGTTATCCTGTGATTACGCTTTCTGTACTCTGTGCTAGTCTTCATTTCATCATGATGACCATGCTTGTGTTCTGTTATGCATACTTCTGAGTGCTTATTCCGCTGCAAGTAGTTCTTCGCTAAGGAATTTCCTCACTGGCAAATTCCTTAGTGAAGAATTCATAAAAATCACCTATTCACCCCCCCTCTAGTCGATATAACGCACTTTCAATTGGTATCAAAGCAAGGTACTCCCTTGTTCTGTGTGATTTTGGTTTAACCGCCTGGAGTTTTAGTTATGTCGACATGCCCTATCTTTGACGGTCATGACTATCCCAAGTGGAAGGCCATGATGAGGAAGCGCCTCATGGCAATGAACAGCGAGCTATGGACCGTCACTGAGATTGGTCTTACTGATCTATGCAAGATGGCGGATGCTGATGATATTCGCAAGTACACTCGACTTGACATCATGACGAAGGATATCATCTGTTCCTGCCTATCCAGAGATCAATTCGGACGCATTATGCATCTTGGAAATTCGAAGCTTATCTGGGACCGAATCTCTGATGTCTATGAAGGTCATCGAACCCGTCATGATCCCTGGTTTGAGGACTTCAAGGAATCTCTCAAAACGATGACTTTCGAGCCAGAATCATCATCTTCTGCATCATGTCTCATGGCAGACGGTGCTGAGGTAACCAAATGCTCCTCATCCAAGTTCTATGACGATGAATCTGATAATGATGAATCTGATAATAATGAATCTGATAATGATGAATCTGATAATGATGAATCTAATGATGATATTGAATCTTGTTATACCAAACTCGTTTGCATTGCCACTAAACAACAAACTGCTTTGGAACAAACTCAAGACATACTAGACAAAAGTGATGATATGTTGCGTAAAGAAATGGATCAGTCAAAAGCATTGGGTGAATGTCTTCAGAGAATTCACTCCAAGTTTGACGCCCTTCAAGATCAACATAATACCCTCTTGACTGATCACGAGAAGCTTTCTTCTGAATCTCTTCAAAGAAAGGAAGATCTTGAAAAGCTAAGAGTGTGTTATGAAGATCTTCACAAGGAGCGCGATTCATTACTAGCTCAACAAATCAGCGCTTCTCAGGAAGAATTTGTTCCTCCATGCTTAAAGTGCATTGAACGTGAATCTGCTAATTCCTCACCTGAATGTTCTAATGCTTCAACTGTTACAAATTCTTCATCTGCCTCTGCTATCACTAATTCCTCATCTGAGGACATTGCTAGTATCACTGACAATGCAAGGCTGAAGGAATTGTACATGACAGGCATGTACAAAAGCCTCAAAGGGCATCCGACTCTTTGTGATGTGCTTAAAAAGCAGATCCTCAACAGAAACCCTAGGAAAGAGGGTATTGCCTTTGAGAGGAAACTTAATGCTGATGGAACATATTGGAAGCCTGAGCAGTACCCCAAAACCTCATGGGTTGCTGCAAAGGGACCTCCAGTTGATCCATCTAACTTATCTGGCTTTACATGTGAATCTCCTCATTCTTCTGATGAGTCATTTGACTCCAACTATAAACTGTTCAAAAATCAGAATGGTGAAGTATTTGCTAGATATGTTGGCACTAACTGCAGGAACGGTTCCCCTATGAAGAAAATCTGGGTTCCCAAAAGTTATGTTGAAAGTCTTCAGGTGAATGTCCTCATGACACCACCTGTGAAGAACAGGAACCCCAGATCAAATTCTTCATATGGACCAAACTCTTCATATGGATCCAAGTCCTCATACGGACCAAATTCCTCACATGGATCAAAGTCCTCATATGGTTATCATCATGCTAACAACTCTATCTCGCAGGGTAGAGCTAAGGGCTATGAATATGTGCATTATTCTTCAAATCGTTATGTTCATAAGTCCTCGAAGAATTACTCTGCTTATTCATATGCTTACCCTGACCCCTCTTATGTGAAACGAAACTGTTTGGCATCTTTGCCATCTTTCTCATATGGTGCTCGCAGAGTGATGAATTCTTTGCCACCCCTCCAGATGTGGGTGGTGAAGAAAAAGAACTAATCTCTTCTGCAGGGTCAGGTCTCCAGACATGCTTTAACGTCTGAAGAATTTGCTGGGGACCTGACAAATTGCCTGAAAGGACGCAGGCGAATCATGATGAAATGAACTTTCATTTCACACGTCCTCATACTGCTATATCTGTTTACTGCTTGATGAAATTCGTCTGATGAACTTGATATCATATTCTTCACTGATGAAGCATATGAGATTGTAAGCTACACTAATTCATCTGCAGGATGATCAACCCAAAACCACTGAATGGGTCCTCGATAGTGGATGTACAAATCACATGACTGGTGACAAGAATCTATTGATGGATACTCCCTTATCACCATCACCTCTGAAGCATATCATCTTCGCTGACAAAGGCAAAAGTCAGGTATTGGGTCTTGGTAAGGTTGCAATCTCTAAGGATAAACACATGGACAAAGTCATGCTTGTTGAGTCCTTAGTATACAATCTCATGTCAGTCTCAATGCTTTGTGATCTTGATATGGTTGTTGTCTTTGGCAAGTATCGCTGTGTTGTGATTATGGAAGCTGACAATTCCAAAGTCTTCGAAGGCTTAAGAGATTTGTATATTGTTGATTTCTCTACAGGACCACAACCAGCCGTGTGTCTACTTGCAAAAGCTTCAGAAGGCTGGCTATGGCATCGACGACTTGGTCACGCAGGCATGAGGAATTTGAACACGCTTGCGAAGAAGAAGCATGTCATTGGCATTGAAAATGTCAAATTCCTCAAGGATCACCTGTGCGGAACCTGTGAAGCTGGAAAAATGACCAAGGCCAAGCATCCAGCGAAGACTATCATGACCACTACCCGTCCATTCGAATTGCTTCACATTGACCTCTTCGGACCTAATCATTACTCAGCAGTCACTAATGATGCATCTCTATATGGTTTTGTCATTGTTGATGATTATTCTCGATATACATGGGTACACATTGTCACTTACAAACATGAAGTGCAGGAAGTCTTCAAACGATTTTCCTCGAGGGCTTCAACCAACTTTGGTGTGAAGATCAAGCATATCAGAAGTGACAATGGAACTGAGTTCAAGAATTCCGGTCTTGATGCCTATCTTGATGAACTTGGTATTACTCATGAGTTATCTGCTCCCTATACTCCTTAGCAAAATGGCGTCGTGGAGCGCAAGAACAGAACTCTTGTTGAGATTGCTCGCACTATGCTTGATGAATACAAAACGCCTCAGCATTTTTGGATTGATGCAATTGATACTGCATGCCACATCATCAACAGAGTATATCTTCACAAATTCTTCAAGAAGACGGCCTATGAACTCCTCACTGAAAAGAAACCCAATGTGAGTTATTTCAAAGTCTTCGGTGCTAAATGTTGGATTAGAGATCCTCACCACAACTCTAAATTTGCACAGAAAGCACATGAAGGTTTTATGCTTGGTTACGGAAAGGACTCGCACACCTACAGAGTCTTTAACATTGTTCTTCACAAGATTGTTGACACTGTAGATGTGCGGTTCGATGAAACTAATGGCTCGCAAAGAGAGCACCTACCTTCTGTGTTAGATGAACCAGCACCTGAGGATGCTATCAAGCTCAAGGCAACTAAGGATGTCATTCCTACTGAAGAATCTGCTGAAGAACTCATTCCTGTTCATGAAGAACGTCGGGCTGATCCACATGAAGAAAATCCTGAGGAAAATGGTGCTGAAGAAAATGCTGATCAAATTCCTCAGCGACAACCAGCTCATCCTCGCGTTGCAAAAGAAGTGCAAGTGGAGAAGATCATCGATGACATTAGCGCACCAGGTCCTCTCACACACTCAAAAGCTTCACATTTATCTAACTTTTGTGGGCACTATGCTTTTGTCTCTATCACAGAGCCCACTAAGGTAGATGAAGCATTTCTGGAGCCGGAGTGGATTCAGGCTATGCAAGAAGAATTACATCAGTTCGAGCTCAATAATGTCTGGGAACTGGTCAACCGCCCAGATCCTCGCAAGCATAATATTATTGGCACAAAGTGGATCTACCGCAACAAGCAAGATGAATATGGCCTTGTGGTGAGGAATAAGGCACGACTAGTAGCTCAAGGCTACACACAGGTTGAAGGAATTGATTTCGATGAAACTTTTGCACCTGTTGCTAGACTTGAGGCTATTTGCATATTACTTGCCTATGCTAACCATCATGATATCATCTTATATCAAATGGATGTGAAAAGTGCATTCCTCAATGGTAAGCTTGAGGAAGAAGTATATGTTGCTCAACCCCCAGGTTTTGAAGATCCAAAGAATCCTGACAAAGTCTTCAGACTCAATAAGGCCCCCTATGGCCTCAAGCAAGCCCCTCGGGCGTGGTATGATACATTGAAGGAATTCTTTGTGAAGAATGGCTTCACACCCGGTTCACTTGATCCTACACTCTTTACTAAATCTTATGATGGTGAACTATTTGTGTGCCAAATATATGTTGATGATATTATCTTTGGCTGTACTGACCAACGTTATAGTGATGAATTTGCCTATATGATGAGTGAAGAATATCAAATGTCTATGATGGGAGAGTTGAAATTCTTCGTAGGTCTTCAAATTCGTCAGCAGCGCAATGGCATATTCATATCTCAGGAGAAATACCTCAAAGATCTACTAAGGAAATTCGGCATGCAAGATTGCAAAGGCGTCAAAATTCCTATGCCCACAAATGGCCATCTATGCACTGATGAAAATGATATTGACTTTGATCACAAGGTATACCGCTCCATGATTGGTTCTTTATTGTACATATGTGCATCTAGGCCAGATATAATGCTTAATGTTTGCATGTGTGCCCGATTTCAAGCTGCACCGAAGGAATCACACCATAAGGCTATGAAGCATATTCTTCGATATCTAGCTCACACACCAACACTAGGATTATGGTACCCCAAGGGCCCTGCTTTTGATCTCATTGGATATTCTGACTCTGACTATGCTGGTGATCATGTGGACCGCAAGTCAACATCTGGTACCTGTCATTTCCTTGGACGATCTTTGGTCTGTTGGTCCTGAAGAAACAGAACTGCATATCACTGTCTACTGCTGAAGCTGAATACATTGCTGCTGGCTCTTGCTGTGCTCAACTGCTTTGGATGAAGCAAACCCTCAAGGACTATGGCGTCAACGTGAAGAATGTGCCTTTCCTCTGTGACAATGATAGTGCCATCAAGATTGCTCACAACCCAGTTCAGCACTCGAAGACAAAGCACATTCAAATTCGTCATCATTTTCTTCGTGATCATGTGTTGAAGGGCGACATCTCCATCGAGCACGTGAAGACTGAAGAACAACTAGCTGATATCTTCACTAAGCCCTTGGATGAGAAGAGATTTAGCAAGTTGCGGTGTGAGCTAAATATCTTAGAATCTTCGAATGTTCTTTGAAAAGGACACACATCCTAACCCTTATGCAGAATTGATGACTTAGATGTGCAACACATGAAGAAACGTTTTTCTTTAATCAATGAAGAATAACACTCTAAGTGTGAAGAAATTAATGAAGAATTTGATTCTCAGAACCCTACGACAATTGTACGCGGTGTCTGAAATCATCATTCTTATACGGTGGGTCACGCCACCACAAAAAGTTGAAAATCTTCAAATTTGAGTTTTTCCTCATTTTTGAAATTCTTCAGTTTTCAAATTCTTCAACTTTGAAAAATCTTCACTGTTCCCATCGTTTTTCTTCATTGGCTATATATATATATATATATATATATATATATATATATATATATATATATATGAGTTTATGTCCTCTACAGCATTCACTTATTGCTATTTCTTCAAGTTGAGATTTCTGCTAAGTGAATGTGATCTGACACTTCCCCCTCTATGCTATACTCAACCCAATCTATTCACAAATTCTTCATGTGCGTTCTATTTGAAACTCGTTCAAAGTCTTCACTGTGTCCTTGTCAGCTGAAGAAATTGCAAACGAAACTTTAAAACAAATCTTATCCAGATTTTCGGTTTTACCGCTCAAACCGTTCCGCATCCCACGATGCATTATTTTATTCACCCACGATCTTACACGATCTCATCTGCACAGTACGTGGGTGACACATGTTGCGTGAAGGAGAAAGGGCAGGGGCATGTTCGTCCCAAAATCTTCGGACAAACAGTTTTTCACTGTGGCTATAAATACCCCTCTCCCCTTCCTCACTTCATTTACTATGCTCGGTCGCTGTCTCTCGCTCGAGCTTCTCAAACCCTAGCACCGTCGCTACTCCATCGTCGCCGGTGAGGAAGAGCTTCACTACCTCGACCTCGTCGCCGTCGTACTCGTGCTGGTTGCGGAAATCTTCACTCCGTCGCTGCCGTAGCTGTTTCCCTCTGCCAAGTTAGGGCGTGGGAGATCTAACCTGACGAACTTCACGTCTGTTCATCTCAGTTCATCGTGTTCTTCATTTCGGGTAATTAAAAGTTACTTTTATTACTCACTTTGATTCTCAAGCTTTCCTGAAAATCTTCAAAGGTGTTTTTCTTCAAATCCTCACACATATGAACACCTCACGGATAATATGATCTTGAACTATTTCTCTAAGCAATCATTTTCTTCAAGATTCCTCAATTGGGTGGATCTTCGATCTATACAACTCTAGAACCTGAGACAAAACGCTTGGTGAAATTCCTCAAGGCTCATCTGGTCAAATTCCTCAAAACTTGTCTTTTCGAAAAATCTTCTGAGAACGCATATGACCTCTCCAAATTCCTCGCACCTACACTCTGTTCACAGGTACTCATGTCCGCTGCTGAATCACTAGGTTCTCATCAACTTAACTCATTTGCAGCATTCCTCGAAGAAAAACTGCATACTTCTTCAGAGTGTTCAATTGTTCAAATTCGTCATCTGAAGAATATGGCTGAAGGAAAGAGACCGCAGAAAGGAGGAAAGAGGCCTGAGGTCATGACTGCTTTCGAAATCCCTGATGAACTCTATAAGGACTATTGCACACCCGATGAAGCCAAGTTTGGCAAAGAGAACAAAAATCAGCTCAAGGTGCGCATTCAGAGAATTGAACGCAGATGGGCAAGGGAATGGAGGGAATATCGATATGTTACTCCAAAGTACATGAAGAAATTCGCCCTCAATCCTCCGTGCCCTAGAGCTCCATTGGCACCTGTCCAAGTAGCTGATCCCACTAGTATCAAAAGTGGTGAGGACTTTCCTGAAGGATGGGCAAAACGTCAAGCCAAATTGGCAAGACAAGCCAAGGAGGCTGTGAAGAAATTCAATGAGGATTCTGCCGCTGCTGCTGCTGCTGAGACCTTGGTTAGACCGAGGAAATCAATGCCAAAGAAGCCTGCTCGCAAGCCAAGTGCTTCACCGAGAGCGCCCTCACGGCCAAGTTCCTCAGCTATGCCCTCACGGAAAATTCCTCAGACCGCTACTGCTCCACCAAAGTCCTCAACTCCTGTGCATCTGGCTACATGCCAAAGGACTACTGGTTTTTCAATTGCTTCTGGTGTCTCAGCAAGTTCCTCAGCTGCACCAATGTCCTCATCAGGCCCCACTCTGTTGAAGACTAAAGCAACAGCTGGACGCGGTCCTCGGCCAAGTCCAAGGAAGAAACAGGTTGCATTCCAAGTGCCCTCTGATGATGAAGCTTCTGATGAAGAACTTGAAGAAATCATCAGAGATAGACAAGTGAAGGCCGCTAGAGCCAAAGGCACATCTGTGCCACTGCTTTTGGATCTGAAGAAGATCCTCGATTACATTGATCTCTGGCACAAGGACCCAAACACTCCAATGCCTGATCTGCCTCTTACTCCCGGTTAAAGTCACATGCTGACCCATTTCATCACTCAAGAGAAATGGAAATTTGAGAAGGCACGTGAGATCAAGAAGGCTCAATCTAGAAAGGAGAAGCTTCTGAAGAAGAATGTTGTCAGACTGACACCTGAGGAACTTCTCAAGGCTCAGTCTGAAATTCAAGCCCTCAGCAAAGACTTCGATGCATACTATGCTGATTGGCAAGGAGCCAAAGTGAGATTCGTCAACCTGACGAAGAAAATGCAACTGTTGCAGCCCCATCGCAACAAGAAAATCCTCAGGCTGCAGACTCTGCTCAGCCTGCTGAAGAACATGCCAGCACCACTGATGACTTTCAGCCTGCTGATGAAAATGTAAGTTCCAGGGCTGATGACTCCATTCCAGCCGCTGAAGAAATTGCCAGGGCATCCACTAGTGGTGCGCCTGAAGATACTGAAGAGATCAGGGCAGCTGCACTAGTTGTGCCTGAAGAAAATGAACCAGATTCCTCAGCTCCTCCCGCGCCTACACCAACTCCAATTCTTCCTTCTGCTTATGAAGTGAAGAAGACCAAGGCTGCAGAGCGAGCTGCAGTGAAGAAAAGGAAGGCATCAACTGTGTCAAATTCTTTGGCTGCAAAGAAAATGAAGCCAATGACCAGCTCTCTTGAAAATCCTATTGATGTCGTTCCGATTTGCTCCATGTCATCAAAGGAAATTGTTCCTTATGGAGAAGACTACAAGATCCCAAGCGGATTTGATGAAGAAAATCATTCTGCTGCTACGTCAGAGCAGCTTGATGAAGAAATTGAAGTGGAAGCAATCCCTTCAACGCCAGTCATTTCCTCACCTATGCCTCAGTTCACAGCTAAAGAGGCCGGTGTTGAGGAAATTGAAAATGAAGAAGAAGATGTGGATATTGGATGCACCACTCCCATGTTGAATGATGACTTTTGGGAAAGTCAGCATCCCAATACTCCTCCATTCACACCTATCCAACAAATTCCTCAGTCCCCGGCAACCACAGTTCAGATGGGCTCTGAAGAAACTCATCCCACTCCTTCTGTTCATGAAGAAATTCCAGCCGCTAGTGCTGAAGAACCTGCCGCTGCTGATCCTCAAGTTGCACAAGAGGAGGAACCAGAAATTCCTCAGCCCGAAGAACCTGAGCTCGTGATTCCTGAGGTTGTGCTGCAAATCACTGATACTCCTCTGCCCAAGCTGAAGAATCCGTTCTCAAGCAAGCAAAAATTCAAGGCTGAAGACTTCTTTTCTGAGCATGTGTTCTTCACTGATTATAATCCATATGACTCTGCTCGCATAAGGAAGAGGCGTTTCTGGACTGCTAGTCAAGCCAACTTCTATTCCTCAGTTCTCTTTAACAAGGACAAAATCTTCGATCATGAACATATTCCTCATGTGGATATGGAATCTCTGCCATGCTTCGAGCCAGTCCTCAGTGTTATTCATGATGCAGGATTACTGAATGTCTGCACTGACATTTGCGATTGGAATGAAGAACTCATTCTTCAATTCTACGCCACACTGCATATCACCAGAGATGCTAAAGATGTCAATTCATGGGTGCTGGATTGGATGACTGAAAACACTCATTATAAGGCACCGGCAACTGAATTGCTTCGTGTCCTTCCTCTTGATCCTCCCCATGACAGTGCACGTTGCATCTACAATGACCCTGAACTGACCAATCACTATATGCAAGTGCTCATGAAGCCTTTGAAGCCAGGGCAGGCCCCACGAACCAAATTCCTCGTCAAGGAATTGCTTTATGTGCCTCGGCCTATCTATCGCATCCTGACGAAGACAATGAGTCCTATCAAAGGCCACGACTCAAATGATGAAGATGTCGTTGGCATCATGAAGAACATGCTTTTCAACATCATTCATGGCGTTCCCGTCAACTTCCATGATTTCTTCATGAGGACTCTGGCGAATGTTGCTATGTCACCATTCGAGCTGAAGCCCTATGCGCCTTGGATCATGAGATTCATAAGGGCAAGATCTTCACTGAATTACAAAGCTGACACTCTGAACCATGGTAGCTACCTGCCTCCCATTGAAGTCCTCAAGCGACCAGTTTCATCATCTGATGATAAAGGCAAGGCAGCTGCTGTGATCGATGAAGGCACTCGTCCATTGGATGGTCAATTTCGTCTGGCTACATCTTATTCTACCAATGACGACTCTGCCACACATGACACTGCCGCAAATACCTCAGCGAAGCAAAATCCTCAAGCCACAGCACCCAGGGTGATGACTGACCGTGAGTTACTCCTCAGTCTTCATCAGAAGGTTGATCGCAATCACAAATGGGCGAAGCGTCAGTTTGCTGCTGTTCTTCACAATATGACCTCAACACATAATGCAGTGAAGAAGAATCATTATCACCTTCATGAAACCCTCAACCGCACTTGGGCTGTCCTCACTCATGTCTATAGCGCGGAAGAACTGAAGACTATGGGTCCTCAGGAAGCATTTGACTGGTCTGCACCTCCTCCGAAGAAATTCAAGAGGGTCAAAGTTCCTGATCTGGTGGCCAGCTCTTATTCTTCATCGCGTGATACTGATGAGTATGAAGATTTGGACGACACTGCGGCAGGCCCTACTTCCACAAACAACCCCGACAACGCTGGCACTCCTCCATCAACTTGAAATTCTTCAGGGGCGTTAGTCCTCAGTTTCGATCCTTTTGGTCATTTGATGACAAAGGGCGAGAAATCTGAGTTAGTCTTCAAGCGGGTCTATACTAAGGGCGTTTTTTTAAGTTACAACTCTCGTTCTTCAGAAACTTTTATTGGATCGAGTTGTAATCTTAAACCCGATGGTGCCTTGATACTTTTGACGGTGCTCTGATGCTTTGATGCATTGAGCTCTGATACTTTTGATGTGCTATTCTGCATGCTTATTCCTCGTCAATATTATTGCATGCATGCTGAATCTCATCAGGCACCATATTTCATCATGCATTTCAAATTCTTCATATTATATATCAAATGCGTGTATGAATTACAAGATATAGGGGGAGATCTCCATGATTCAATTCTTTAAATGTGCATTGCCTCAAAAGCAAATTCCTCACTATGCACATACTCAGGGGGAGCTCTTCTATATCTTGCAATCAAATTCCTCAATATCAGTATTTACACTTCATATATTTATCCCCGTTGAAAACTTAACCTATGTTGTCATCAATCACCAAAAAGGGGGGAGATTGTAAGTGCATCTAGTGCCCCTTAGTGATTTTGGTGTATTGAAGACTTATAGGTTAAGGGGCTGATGCGTTTGTGAGTGTACACAGGTCTATAAGTCTATGAGGAGTTTGATATTTATAGAGAAAGTCGACCCCTAAAAATGAAGTTCTTCGACTGAAGACTTTGATATTCTGAAGACTTTCTGAAGACTTTGAAAGTGAAGAAATTGGTGTGACCTTGAAGACTTGGTATTCATTCGAGGAACATGAAGTGTGAAGACTTTTGTTTTTGTAGTTTCATTTTCACTTTCTTGAGTCATATGAAACACCGTACTGTTAAAGGGGGTTGAGGAAATACTAAGGAAAAATTTCCATGTGATGCTCAACTCAAAATCCTACACCTACCAATCCCTTCGAGTGAAGCCATTGGAAATCTCATACAGTTCAGTCAATTTCTTCAGTGACAGAGACGCAGTTCTTCTGGTCACTGAGGACTTTGCTCTGACTGAGGAGTTAGGAACTCGCCAGTGCGAATTGCCTACACAGTGAGGAACATGATAGCCCTAAGGAATTTGAGAGTCAAATTTCCGAATGTTGCTGTGCTGCACGCCGGCTGTCCCAAAATATCTTATCCACCTAACGGTCATATCATTGAAGGGCATTTATGTCTTATCATGTCAGGCTGCTCCCTAGGCTATAAATAGCCGCCCCCTACAACCACTAGTTGGTTGGCTGCTCCGAGAGAACTTGACACTTGTCATTTGAGAGCAACCCATCCTCCGAGGACTTTGAGCGAAAATCATCAAGTGAGGAAAATCCCAAAACCAAACCCCCACAAACCCAAAGTGATTGAGCATCACTGAAGAAATTGATCCTGCGTAGATCCGACGCTTGTTACCTTTGAAGACTGTGCTTCTTCCAGACGGTTAGGCGTCAAGGTCTAGAGCATCCAAGAGGAATTGTGGATCGTCAAGTGACCAAGTCTGTGAAGGTTTGGAAGTCACCTAAAGACTTACCACGAGTGATTGGACGAGACCTGCGTGGTCTTAGTTCAAGGAGAATACGGTGAGGACTGGGTGTCCTGAGTTGCGGCTCAGTGACTGGGTGTCCTGGACTGCGTGTCCTCGAGTTTAAATACTCAGCCGCTCCAACCAGACGTACAACTGAGACAGCAGTTGGAACTGGTTTACCAAATCATTGTCTTCACCAACTAACTGGTTCTATTTCCTCAACTCTTTCATTTCCTCATTACTGTGTTGAATGTTGTTCATATCTGTGCTTGAAGACTTTGACTGAAGACTTTTTCAATTTCCTCAGTTCAATTTCTTCAGTCTGTTTGTCTTCATCTTGTTATCCTGTGATTACGCTTTCTGTACTCTGTGCTAGTCTTCATTTCATCATGATGACCATGCTTGTGTTCTGTTATGCATACTTTTGAGTACTTATTCCGCTGCAAGTAGTTCTTCGCTAAGGAATTTCCTCACCGGCAAATTCCTCAGTGAAGAATTCATAAAAATCGCCTATTCACCCCCCCCCCTCTAGTCGATATAACGCACTTTCACTAATTAACTTGTTAGTTAGTTAAAACAGCCAATGACAGGGGGCCCACCCCCTGTTGACCAGTCAAGCGTTGACTGGTCAACTGGGACCCCCTGGCCCACTTGTCAGCCACTGGGTGCACTTCTGTGTGCCCTGTGCTGGGTGCATCTAGCATTTAACCTTTATTTTCGAATTAATTTAAATTGCAAAATTTCTTTTAAACTTTAGAAAATTTGTAGAAAATTAACCGTATCTCGGACGAAAAAGCTTTATACATGAAAGTTGCTCAGAACGACGAGACGAATCCGAATACGCCTGATGTCTACTACACAACCTTCTTCTTATAGACGTTGTTGGGCCTGCAAGTGCACAGGTTTGTAGGACAGTAGCAAATTTCCCTCAAGTGAATGACCTAAGGTTTATCAATCCGTGGGAGGCGTAGGATGAAGATGGTCTCTCTCAAGCAACCCTGCAACCAAATAACAAAGAGTCTCTTGTGTCCCCAACACACCCAATACAATGGTAAATTGTATAGGTGCACTAGTTCGGCGAAGAGATGGTGATACAAGTGCAATATAGATAGTAGATATTGGTTTTTGTAATTTGAAAATATAAAAACAGCAAGGTAACTAATGATAAAAGTGAGCGTAAATGGTATTGCAATGATAGGAAACAAGGCATAGGGTTCATACTTTCACTAGTGGAAGTTCTCTCAACAATAATAATATAGATAGATCATATAACAATCCCTCAACATGCAACAAAGAGTCACTCCAAAGCCACTAATAGCGGAGAACAAACGAAGAGATTATGGTAGGGTACAAAACCACCTCAAAGTTATTCTTTCGGATCGATCTATTCAAGAGTTCGTATTAGAATAACACCTTAAGACACAAATTAACCAAAACCCTAATGTCACCTAGATACTCCATTGTCACCTCAAGTATCCATGGGCATGATTGTACGATACGCATCACACAATCTCATATTCATCTATCCAACCAACACAAAATACTTCAAAGAGCGCCCCAAAGTTTCTACCGGAAAGTCAAGACGAAAACGTGTGCCAACCCCTATGCATAGGTTCATGGGCGGAACCGGCAAGTTGATCACCAAAACATATATCAAGTGGCACGTGATATCCCATTGTCACCACAGATAAACACGGCAAGACATACATCAAGTGTTCTCAAATCCTTAAAGACTCAATCCGATAAGATAACTTCAAAGGGAAAACACAGTCCATTACAAGAGAGTAGAGGGGGAGAAACATCATAAGATCCAACTATAATAGCAAAGCTCGCGATACATCAAGATCGTGCCATAGAGAGAACACGAGAGAGAGAGAGAGATCAAACACATAGCTACTGGTACATACCCTCAGCCCCGAGGGTGAACTACCCCCTCCTCGTCATGGAGAGCGCCGGGATGATGAAGATGGCCACCGGTGATGGATTCCCCCTTCGGCAGGGTGCCGGAAAGGGCTCCCGAGAGGCTTTTGGTGGCTATAGAGGCTTGCGGTGGCGGAACTCCCTATCTATCTTCTTATTCGATGTTTTTAGGGTACGTAGGCTTATATAGGCGAAAGAAGTCGGTCGGGGGAGCCTCGAGGGGCCCACAAGAGTGGAGGGCACGCCCCGGGGGGGTGGGCGCCCCCCTATCTTGTGGCTTCCTCGATGCTTCCCTGGCTTGCACTCCAAGTTTCCCGGATCACGTTCGTTCCAAAAATCACGTTGCCGAAGGTTTCATTCCGTTTGGACTCCATTTGATATTCCTTTTCTTCGAAATACTGAAACAGGCAATAAAACAACAATATGGGCTAGGCCTCCGGTTAGTAGGTTAGTCCCAAAAGTAATATAAAAGTGTATAATAAAGCCCATAATCATTCAAAACAGATAATAAAATAGCATGAATGCTTCATAAATTATAGATACGTTGGAGACATATCAACGCCCTCCGTTCGTCCATCACACGTCCCTAGCATAGCAAACGTTGAACTTTTCCCCTCCAGTTCATCTGTCTGACAAACGTTCAGAACCGGGAAAACTTTCCCGGATGTTATCACACATCACCGGTATCATGTAGCACCGCGTTAGAACACCCCTAGCCCTGCGTGTTACCCCGTCTTACATCTGTGTTGCATCTGTTGCATTTTATTTAATGTTTCTTCCCCCTCGTCTCTTTGGTAGACCCCGAGACCGCTGCTGATACCCCTGTGATCGACTACGTCGACGACGCCCCTTCTTCCCTTTAAGTGGAGCTTCCAGGCAAGCCCCCCCTTTGATCATCCCAATATCGCCAATTTCATTCTCTCATGCTTGCATTAGATTTTGCTACTGTTATTGTTTGCTCCTATTCTGATGCATAGCCTGCTTTTGTAACCTGCTCATTGTACCTTACCTGCTTATCCTAAATTGCTTAGTATAGATTGGTTAGTGATCCATCAGTGACCCCCCACCTTGTCCTTGTTGCCCCTGCTTCATCTTCGACGACTCGATCAACATGATCGATGACCAGAGCCTGACACCTCACATCACATCACGCCCCTTTAGTTGCTCGACTCTGTAGAGCTACTATCGAGTGCCGAGGGTGATCCCTCATAACGCACTCCTGATGATAATTCTGTAGTTTATCTATTCGGTGGTGGTCATCGATGGTGGTTCCTCTTTCACCATTCCTGATACGGCTCTGTCGTGCAACACCTCAGGTGTGAACCTCGAGGGTGGATCCTCTTACGTTCACCTTGATGATTACATCGAGTGGAATCCTTCGTTGGTGATTCCTCAGATTTTCCCCTTGATGTTTGGACACACGGTTACCTTGACTTTACTTGAGACCATTGTTGAAGTCGGGTCGGCCCTGAGGGGTACCCGCGAGTTGATGTGAAAGTCGGGCGGGCCCGTAGAGCACCCGCAAGTTTTCCACGTGGCACGGTCGGGCAGTCTGGACCCTTGCCGTAAGTCCATGAGACAGGGTGACGGGGTCACATTATCGTAAGTCTCTACTCGTCTCCGCGAGCCCCCAATGCACTAACATGTTTGGGTATTTGTTTTGAGTTGGCCTCTGGCCTTTACGCACTAACCACCACGCAAGAATAGTTATGGGCCTCGACGTTGCAGTATCAGCCGAAACTTTGTCAGACGTCCAGTTCAGCATTGTGGCCGGGCCGGATAGTGCCATCCACTTCACAGGTGGTGCTGGTATCCCCTTGCGCAAAACGACCCGGAGTGCAACGGGCGATGGGCCCAGACCCCAGAGTGCTTAGGATGTAGACCGGCGGGGACCTCTCTGCTGAGCCTAGGTAGGGTTGCGATGTGTTGATCTTCCGAGGCTGGGCATTGACCCGGAAAGTTGTGTCCGACCAGAGTGATCAAGTGTGTTGGGTAACATGGTGCACCCCTGCATGGAAGATATATATTCGAATACCGTGTCCGCGGTAATGGACGTTCAGACTTATATCCTGATCTTATATAACTAGAAATGAATACTTGAGATATGAGATGGATGTGTGGCTCCGAGATTGCTTTCCTGCAGGGAGTCGGGGAAGGATCCCTGGGTGTTGATGTTACAACATGCTTGTTAAATATTAAAATGCTACTCTTTACTCTTCTCCATGCTGCAAGATGCTTGGAGGTTCTTGAAGATGCTAGTCTTTGATAGGCTAGGCCTTCCCCTTCTATTCGGGCATTCTGCAGTTCAGTCCACAGATACAACCCTTCCATTTGATACCATTGCATACTTAGTATAGATCTGATGCTTGCGAGTACTTTGGCTGAGTACTCACGGATGCTTTGCTACCCCTTTTCCCCCTTCTTTTTTCTTTCCGGTTGATGCACCCAGATGGTGGATCCCTGGAGCCAGATGCCACTGCCGACGGATACTACTACGTGGAGATCGCCAACGACCAGGAGTAGTTTGGGAGTTCCCAGGCAGGAGGCGTTGCCCCTTCGATCGTTGTTGCTTTTGTGCTAGCCTTCTTAAGGCACCCTTGTTTAACTTATGTCTATACTCAGATATTGTTGCTTCCACTGACTCGCTTGTGTATCGAGCTTTTGTATTCGAGCCCTCGAGGCCCCTGGCTTGCAATATAAAGCTTGTATTCTTTTATTTGTGTCTAGAGTTGTGTTGTGATATCTTCCCGTGAGTCCCTGATCTTGATCGTACACATTTGCGTGTATGATTAGTGTACGACCGAATCGGGGGCGTCACAGCCTATTGCGTACCTTACCTATCGAGACTAGCAAGTTGAGAATTGTCTGGCCATGCTATTTGTGCACCTTAGTGATATGCTTATGCCGCATAGCTAGTTTTGCATGCAATCATCTTGCTATCATCATTGTGTCATAAATCTCTCTCGTGCATATCCACATACTTGTCTCATATCATTCTTAGCCCGAGGATCAAACATATAAAAAAAGAGCAAAAGCTTTAAAGAAAAAAGGAGATACAAAAGAGCTTGTAAGCAATACAAATAGCATTGAGCCATTTGCATAGTACACACACTTGGAGCATACATACATAGCATATTTGGGATTGAAGACGACACGTTTACTCTCATAGGTTGGTGCACAAAGTGTATCTTGCCCATTTGAGCAATCGAGCTAGCGTCTCTCTAGAGTTGTGCAACAAGAGCATTTCCCGTGGCTTCCACATTTTGAGCTCGTTCCTTCGTTGCATGACCCCATTTATCTATCTGTGTGTGTTTCCGTGTGTCACCATAGCTATGATCTATTTGCTTTACATTGCAATTTTTTGAATATTCCTCAACATTTTCAATATCTTGGGCTAACATTTCCTAGAAATTTGTGCCATTTGTCCTAACCAAGCCACTCTATAAGCTTTAATTTGTAGGTATGAGTGAAGAAGTCCGGTACCAATTCCACTATTCTCTCATATCACATTGAGTGACACGGGATACATCCTCAACTTTGGGAAACGGTATCTTGGTATTGTTTATCTCATTTCCTACTCACCTCTACTCGAGTCTTGTGATGGATAGGCAAAGCACAACATCTTCGCTCCTCAACCGCATCGAGCGACTCACCATCGACATACGACACACCAAAGCAAGGAAAAGAGACTACCTCGACGACACTTCCATCTTCTGAATCCCCTCAAGGAAGACGGTCGAGCAAGGGCCATCCCCTTCGACCACGGCGACGAGCACGAACCTCTTCAACAACACGAAGACGGCGCCCAAATGGGACTCATGCTCTGAGTAAAGCTACGACACCGCACATGAGACCTTATCTTTGGTCTCGGAGTGTAACACCCCGGATGTAACTTTCCATAATTGTAACTCCAACTCTTGCCATTTCCGGCTATGTTATATGTTATTTCCTTTATGGTTGGGTTTTTGTCTTTCGTTTTGCTTTTTGTTCATGTCATGCATTTCATCTCATGTCATCATTCACATTATATCGGCATTGTTTTCTTAAAACTTGCATCTGCTCGTAGTTGCCGCTCCTCGCTTTTCTCTGTTGCATTCCTTGTCCGATCCGAGTCCAACTGGGTTTTCGATTCCCTCTTGTCAAACCACCTAACCCCTCTTTGCTAAGTGCATCGACCCCTCGCCCGCGTCCGAAACTCCCCCGGACCTGACCCGGGTAGTCGTTACTGATGGGTCCGGATCATCTCCAAACATACCTAAAATATCTTCGGTTTCCTCTTTGACTATCCTAGCATATTTTTCTCGACCGTTCGATTTTGACCGGAGGGTCCGTTTTCCCCCTAAGCTAGTACATCTAGCTATTTAAACAGTCTAACCCTATAAACTAGGGATCATGTCCCATCCAATCCCTCCGCCGCCGCCACTCCACCAAATCCATCTCGGGATCCCCTTAGCTCCAACCAGCCACCATCGAAACTTCTAAATCCATCGATCACCACCGGCCTCCATCGGTCCAACCATCCATCCATGCCCGTAGCAGCTCTCTCGCCGCCCGTGCTCCTTCCCCATGGCGCCCTTCCGAGCATCCAACTCCTCCCGTGACGCCCGTCCTTCTGTCCCCGAGCAAGCCGCAGCTCACCGGAGCCAGTAGATGAGCACCGGCTCCTGTCCCTGTTCTGCTCCTTCTCCTTGCTCCTTCCTCCTATCCCTTCTTCCTCTAGTCCTGTCTCTCAACCCTCTGTCTCTCTCTCTCCGCGTAGGACCAAGACGCCATGGATGGCTGCTCGTCCGCTCCATCCAGCCACTCGGCCACCAGGAGCCCAAGATACCGCCGCCCCGCGCCCAGATCCGGCCGTCCGCTTTGTTCCCTGCCATGCGCTGCCGCTCGAGCTCCTCCAATGGAGGGTGCAACCGCTGTCGGCCTTGTCCTGGACCTCCTCTGCCTCAAACCCAAGTCAGGCGCCCGTGTTGACCCTGTCCTCGTCCATGTACCTCGTCCCAGCACGCGTTGGCCCCTCCTCCGTCCAGATCCGTTTCGCCGCCGCGCCAAGTTCCACCGCCCTGTCTTTGCCTTGCCGGAGATGCACCACCATCGCCAAGTCCCAGCACGCGCCCGCGAAGACTCTGCTTCCAGTGCCGCTGCCTTGTTCATTCTCTGCCATGTCAGGAGATGCTCAATTTGGTCCCCGTTGACCGCGAGCGTCGGCTAGGTCACAGGCGCATAGGCCCAGCGCGCCCCTGCCGGCCTTCCCTCTCCACCAACCGGCCCATGAGGCATGGTGAGCAGCCCTTGCCCTCTGGATGCTCCTGTTGGGCCAGCCAAATTTGGCCCGCGTGGTTTTGTTCCCGTCTGGCAAATTTCTCTATTATCCAGAGGTTAACAGATTTACAGAAAAGTCCCTCATGTTCATGCATATTATAACTCATAAACTGTGCATCGGATTAAAATAATTTAAACATGAAAAATTCTTAGAATTGTATCTAGTTTCATAATATGCTATTTTCACCCATGTTTGAAATGTTTAAAATGTTGTTTGTTTAAATTTGCTTAAATGCCATGCTAAAATGATTTATTTCATAACTAAATAACCATAGCTCCAATCGATGTAAATGGGGTGGGAAAATGCATAGATTAACTTGGTCCACTTTGTTTTACTATTTAACAACATTAAAATATGTTTTAGGGCAGAACAGTACCAAATTCGAAATATGGACATGAGGATTTTCCGGAATTGTTATTTGTTGTTTCCGGCCTCATTTAAACTTGCCTAAATAGTTAGTTTAATTATGCTTCACCTCTTGCCATGTTTAACAACATTTAACATTGTTGTGTACCTAAACGAGCGCGAACTAAATAACTCGAATGTGGTGTTTTGTCAATATGCAACTCATTGCATATTGAGCTTCACTTAACTTGTAGTATTGTTTGTTGCACTTTGCCATGCCATGCCTCATTAAACCGGACATGCATCATACTTGGTTGTGCATCGTGCCATGATGTTTGCTTCTTTCCGGTTTGCTTATCTCATTAGCTTTGGATTCTTTCTGGAGTTGTGAGGATTCGTTCGACTATGTCGGTTTGTCGTCTTCTTGGACTCATTCTTCTTCCTTGCGGGATCTCACGCAAGATGACCATTGATACGTCTCCAATGTATCTATAATTTTTGATTGTTCCATGCTATTATATTACCCGTTTTGAATGTTTAATGGGCTTTGCTAAGCACTTTTATATTATTTTTGGGACTAACCTATTAACCAGAGGTCCAGCCCAAATTGCTATTTTTTTTGCCTATTTCAGTGTTTCGGGGAAAAGGAATATCAAACGGAGTCCAAACGGAATGAAACCTTCGGGCGAGTTATTTTTGGAACAAACGCAATCCAGGAGACTTGGAGTGGACGTCAAGAAGCAAACAAGGAAGCCACGAGGCAGGGAGGCGGGCCCCAGGGGGGTGGGCGCGCCCCCATGCTCGTGGGCCCCTCGTGGCTCCCCTGACCGACTTCCTTCACCTATATATATCCACATACCCTGAAAACATCCAGGAGCACCACGAAATCCTATTTCCACCACCGCAACCATCTGTACCCGTGAGATCCCATCTTGGGGCCTTTTCCGGCGCTCCACCGGAGGGGGAATCGATCATGGAGGGCTTCTACATCAACACCATAGCCTCTCCAATGACGTGTGAGTAGTTTACCACAGACCTTCGGGTCCATAGTTTGGATGGCTTCTTCTCTCTCTTTGAATCTCAATACAAAGTTCTCCACGATCTTCTTGGAGATCTATTCGATGTAATTTTTTTTGCGGTGTGTTTGTCGAGATCCGATGAATTGTGGGTTTATGATCAAGATTATCTATGAGAAATATTTGAATCTCCTCTGAATTCTTTTATGTATAATTGGTTATCTTTGCGAGTCTCCTCGAATTATCAGTCTGGTTTGGCCTACTAGATTGATCTTTCTTGCAATGGGAGAAGTGCTGAGCTTTGGGTTCAATCTTGCGGTGTCCTTTCCCAATGACAGCAGGGGCAGCAAGGCACGTATTGTATTGTTGCCATCGAGGATAAAAAGATGGGGTTTATATCATATTGCTTGAGTTTATCCCTCTACATCATGTCATCTTGCCTAATGCGTTACTCTGTTCTTATGAACTTAATACTCTAGATGCATGCTGGATAGCGGTCGATGTGTGGAGTAATAGTAGTAGATGTAGAATCGTTTTGATCTACTTGTCGCAGACGTGATGCCTATATACATGATCATGCCTAGATATTCTCATAACTATGCACTTTTCTATCAATTGCTCGAGAGTAATTTGTTCACCCACCGTAATACTTATGCTATCTTGAAAGAAGCCACTAGTGAAACCTATGGCCCCAGGTCCATTTTCCATCATGTAAGTTTCCAATCTATTTTATTTTGCAATCTTTACTTTCCAATCTATATCATAAAAATACCAAAAATATTTATCTTATTATTAGCTCTATCAGATCTCACTTTCGCAAGTGGCCGTGAAGGGATTGACAACCCCTCTATTGCATTGGTTGCGAGGTTCTTGTTTGTTTGTGTAGGTATGAGGGATTTGCGTGTAGCCTCCTATTGGATTGATACCTTGGTTCTCAAAACCGAGGGAAATACTTATGCTACTTTGCTGCATCACCCTTTCCTCTTCAAGGGAAAACCAATGCAGTGCTCAAGAGGTAGCAACCATTACCCTCGATATCACTTGTATCTTTGCTTGCTAGTTGCTTCGTTCTATCACTATGCTGCATTACTTATCACTTGTTTACCATGCCTCCCATATTGCCATGTCAAGCCTCTAACCCACCTTCCTAGCAAACTGTTGTTTGGCTAAGTTACCGCTTTGGCTCAGCCCCTCTTATAGCGTTGTTAGTTGCAGGTGAAGTTGAAGATTGCTCCAGGTTGGACATGATTATGTTGGGATATCACAATATCTCTTATTTTAATTAATGCATCTATATACCTGGTAAAGGGTGGAAGGCTCGGCCTTTTGCCTGGTGTTTTTTTTCACTCTTGTCGCCCTAGGTTCCGTCATACCGGTGTTATGTTCCTTGATTTTGCGTTCCTTACGCGGTCGGGTTTATGGGAACCCCTTGACAGTTCGCTTTGAATAAAACTCCTCTAGAAAGGCCCAACATTGGTTTTGCCATTTGCCTAGCATAACCAAAATTTAAATGGGGGATTTTCTTCAGACCCCTAGTTTCTTAATCAACCCCCCCCCCCGGGCTAGTGCTCCTCCGAGTGTTGGTCCGAAACGGGAAGACTGTGGGGCCACCGCGGGGCAACTCAAGGTCTGGTTTTACTCGTAGGCTGACCTATCCATTGTGCCCTGAGAACGAGATATGTGCAGCTCCTATTGGGATTTGTCGGCGCAGTCGGGTGATCTTGTTGGTCTTGTTTTACCATTGGCAAAATGTCTTGTAACCGACATTCCGACACTGATCGAGTCTTCCCGGGAGAAGGAATATCCTTCGCTGATCATGAGAGCTTGTGATGGGCTAAGTTGGGACACCCCTGCAGGTTATAAACTTTGGAGAGCCGTGCCCACGGTTATGTGGCAGATGGGAATTTGTTAATATCCGGTTGTAGAGAACTTGAAACTTGACTTAATTAAAACGCATCAACCGCGTGTGTAGCCGTGATGGTCTCTTCTCGGCGGAGTCCGGGAACTGAACACGGTTTCGGTTATGTTTGGACGTAAGTAGTTTCAGGATCACTTCTTGACCACTTCTAGCTTCACGAGCGTGGCGTAGCTTCTCACCTTGCTCTTGTACTCGTAAGTTAGCCACCATATTTGCTTAGCGCTTGTTGCAACTCCACCTCATTACCTTATCCTACCCATAAGCTTAAATTCTCTTGATCTCGCGGGTTTTGAGATTGCTGAGTCCTCGTGACTCACAGATACTACCAAAACAAATGCAGGTGCCGATGATACCAGTGCAGGTGATGCAACCGAGCTCAGTTGGGAGTTCAATGAGGATCTTGGTCGTTACTATGTTTCGTTTCCTGATGATCAGTAGTGGAGTCTAGTTGGGATGATCGGGGATCTAGCATTTGGGGTTATCTTCTTTTCATTTGGATTTGTCTGTAGTCAGACTATGTGTGTACTCTGAATGATGTATGATTTATTTAAGTACTTGTGTGAAGTGGCGATTGTAAGACAACTCTTTATCCCTTTCTTGTTCATTACATGGGATTGTGTGAAGATGACCCTTCTTGCGAAACAAGCACAATGCGGTTATCCCTCTAAGTCGTGCCTCGACACGTGGGAGATATAGCCGTATCGTGGGTGTTACAAGTTGGTAATTAGAGCCATCCCCGACTTAGGAGCCCCCTGCTTGATCGAATCGCTGACGTTGTTGAGTCTAGAACAAATGTTTTGAGTCTTAGGATTATATATATCGGAGAGTAGGATTCTTTTTACTCCTCAGTCCCTTCGTCGCTCTGGTGAGGCCTCCTAAGGTAGATGTTTTGAATTTCCTCTCCTCAAATTTCACTATAAAAAAATTAGGATCACGAGGGTATCTTGGGATCGTTCCGATATTCTTGTGACGAGAACATTGTTCTTGGTGCCTCCTGACATTTAGGGGTTGTGGCAGTGTCCCGGGGAGTTGACCTCCGAGGTGTTGTCGTCACAATTTTATCGTTGCAGTTCTGGAATACCTGAGTTTTTGCCAACATCGAAAATCTCTTTTATGCAGTCGTTGTTGGTGAGATAACCTTGATGCCACCCAGTACTGGGGTGAGAGTTCGGGAGTATTGCCATAGCTCGTACAACGGATGCTTTTCGAAGGTTGAGGTACACGATTTTCGAAGGTTTCTTGGTTATGTGTTGACGGATGGATACAGCTTGGATGTAGGTATTGTTAGTTTGGGTGAGATATTTATTGCTTCCCCTGTATCCCCAACACCAGATTGCATAACCGGAAAGTTTTAGGAGTTTAATAGGTGGGAATTCAAGTAGCTCTAGTTTTTTTTCTTTCCGACAGATGCATGATATGAGATTGGGGTTCGACGTCTTGTGGTCCGCCTATCCATGATCGTTTTACAGTGGTCTTGTTGTGTCTTAAAGAGTCCTTGGCTATGCTGACTCGGGGATGCTTCGTATGTCGTGTGCACTGCCTTGTACATGATGGTGCTATATGATCGAGCCCGTGTGGGCCCCGCCACGAAAACTTCGGATGAAATATCTATCATATGTTTGTTTCCGGCTTAACCTGCAAGCCAAATCCTTTTTTTTGTTTTGAGTTGTGGTATTCGAGTTGCTTTGATGTCAAGTGTTGATCCATACCTTCCCTAAATGATGTTCTCATATTTCTATGGGAGTGCTAATCCTTCTTGATCATGGAGGTTGTCTTGTTAATTCTTTCCAACCGGTGTGCTTCTTTTCAAGTGGATCTGATCATTTCAACAATCGCAAGATCAATTCTCAGTTTTCTCAACATTATCCATTCCATCTGCCCCAAGTTGACTTTGTTTTTCCCGCCCTCCCACCCTTTTTCTTCAAGGACTCAGATTTATTAATCAAGTATCCTTTTATTGATGGGAAGTCTCTCCATTCTTTTCCATCAATGTTCTTATCCGGTGATTGTCATGAAGATGGTCAGGAGTTTCAAGTTCATCATTCTTCATTATTTTTGTTCTCCGATGGATTCAATTCAAGCTTTGTCGATCATATCCTTTCCTCGTTTCAAATGTTTTCCCATGCCGGTGCACCTCTCAACCACTCACCTCTTGATATTCATTTGTTCCGGAGTGATGAAGATATCTCATAAGATTTGTGTTTCCATTCTTAATCCCTTCAAGCTATTTGGAGATTGTTATCTCATTCAAGTCATTTAATTTAACCGGTGCAATCCCCCTTTTCAATCAATCGTTCATCGGTGTATCTTTTAGTGGGCCCTAACCCACAAGTCTTTTTCCAGGATCTTACCTGACTCTTCTAATTTTTCCCGGAGCCAATCCCAAATTCTTTTCGAAGTCTAATGTATGAATGAATTTCATCAGTAAGATGTTTTCCAAGATTGATTTCAAATTATTTTCCATTGTTGTCTCAACCTCTTTGTTTCTCATTCTCCCCGAGTATCTCAACAATTCATGGTGGTTCTCATCATCATTCTCAACATTTGAAGACCGAAGAAGGATTTCTCTTAAATCTTGCTCCATTCTCTTCAAGATTCATGGTTCTAGCTTGATGCCATCCTCATAATTGTTTTTGATTGTGACAATTCTTTTCTTACCATCCGTAGCATTTCATGAGTTGTTTCCATTTCTTTCCTTCGAAGTCCATCATGTCATAATTCTTCATTCTCAACGTGTAGCTATCGTTCTCCAAATCTTACCGGTGAATCGTTCAAATATCCTCTAATCAGTTCATGATCTCTTCGTTCTCATGTATCTAAATCCCATCAACTATCTTCATTCATTTTCCAATTCTTCCCGGTGAATTGTGCCTTTGCTACTTTCATTTTCAATTCTTACGGTGGTTCTTTCAACATTCCTCTTCCGTTGTTATCGTATCAATTAATTCGTTCTTTCTGAATCCTATCGGTGGTTTGTTCAAGTTTTCCCAAGTTTATGTTATATTTCTCTTAATCCTTTCTACGAGTATAAGTAGTATGCGAAATCCGTTGCTTGTCATCAATTTAAATTGGTGAAGGATACGCATAGCATAATTCTTATTATTGTTTCATCCAAGTGATCTAGTTTCTTCTTTCCAGAGTTGTTCATCATGTCATTTTTCTCGGTTCGAGATGCTTCATCTTTTGTTTTAAAGAGTTCCAAGTTTTTCGCATTATCTCGTCGCAAAGCTCCATCTAAATCATCGCAAGGCTTCACCTTGTGTTTTCAACTTCTCTTTCTCTCTATCATCCTTTTATTGTCAGAGATCTCCATGGAGGCTCTACATGGTGGTTCGTCAAGGATTCCTTTCATTCTTCAATTGTTCTTCAAGTTTTCTCTCAAAGTTATGACCCGCCAAGGTATACTCAAAATTAAACATGGTGCTCAACACATGTTTTGTTTTGATGCGTTCAGGCATTCTTCATCTTGTATTCCAAAGTGCACTTTTTCCTATTTCATCTTTTGAGGTGGTGTTATGTCATTGGTATTCACAAGTTTTCAAGAGTGACATATTTAAATCCATCATTTTCTCTTCGCTCAAGAGATATTTTCAACCAATTAATCTCCTTGTTGGAGTTATCTTGTGTCATATCTCACTTAAAGCCTTTCCTAAGGAATGTTACCATTGTGGTGCTTATCAATGATCCAAGTTATCTCTCTATCATCTTGGTGGAAGGAGTTTTATATCGCGTTGGTGTTATTAATTACATTACTTGTTTCCATAGTGGCAGAATTTCGCCTCAATTTTTAGAAGCTTTCCATAAGCCCACTACAAGCTTATTCTTTTCGTTGTTGATTTTCCAACAACTTCATTCAAACCTTCTTGGAAGGGTGCTTTTCAAGCTCATTTGTGGCAGAAGTTGGCATTTTCTTCTCCATTCTATTATTCCAATGATCTATCTTCTATTCTTTCTTCCAGAGGCATTGTGATGTTGCTCTCTTCACTCATCATCTCGAATTGAGGATCATGTTCTTTTCATGCTTATCCATTTAACCGGAGTGTCGTGTCCTCTTTTCAAGTTATTTTCATCTTATCAAGTCTTGCATCTCTTTTCAACCGGAGTGCTGTCCGAATTTGATCTTCCTTGCTACTTGTTTATCTCATTTCAACCAGAGTGGTTTCAATTTCTTCTTCTCCATTGTACTCGTCATTCATAGCTTTGCAACCTCCAAGGTTCACATGGTGTTCTTTGTTTCTATTTTCTACCGCAGTGCCCTCAGTTGTGGTCAACTCCATTGTGTTCTTTCTTTCAACTTTTCAACCTCTCAGGGTTCTTTGGTTTCACTCATTGGTCGAAGAAGCAACTTAGTTTTACCTCTTCTCTTCCTCTTCTGTTTCTCTCCGGTGCCATCCTAGATCTCGGGACAAGATCCTCTTGTAGTGGTGGAGTGTTATAACACCCCGGATGTAACTTTTCATAATTGTAACTTCAACTATTGCCATTTCCGGCTATGCGATATGTTATTTCCTTCGTGGTTGGGTTTTTGTCTTTAGTTTTGATTTTTGTTCATGTCATGCATTTCATCTCATGTCATCATTCACATTACATCGGCATTGTTTTCTTAAAACTTGCATCCGCTCTTAGTTGCCGCTCCTCGCTTCTCTCTGTTGTGTTTGTTGACCGATCCGAGTCCAACTGGGTTTTCGATTCCCTCTAGTCAAACCACCTAACCCCTCTTTGCTAAGTGCATCGACCCCTCGCCCGCGTCCGAAACTCCCCCGGACCCGACCCGGGCAGTCGTTACCGATGGGTCCGGATCATCTCCAAACATACCTAAAATATCTTTGGTTTCTTCTTTGAATATCCTAGCCTATCTTTCTTGACCGTTCAATTTTGATCAGAGAGTCCGTTTTGCCCCTAAGCTAGTCCATCTAGCTATTTAAATAGTCTAACCCTGGAAACTAGGGCTCATGTCCCATCCAATCCCTCCACCGCCGCCACTCCACCAAATCCTTCTCTAGATCCCCTTCGCCCCAACTAGCCACCATCGAAACTTCCAAATCCATCGATCACCACCGGCCTCCATCGATCCAACCAACCATCCATGCCCGCAGCAGCACTCTCACCGACCGTGCTCCTTCCCCATGGCGCCCTCCCGAGCATCCAACTCCTCCCGTGACGCCCGTCCTCCTGTCCCTGAGCAAGCAGTAGCTCACCGGAGCCAGTAGATGAGCACCGGCTCCTGTCCCTGTTCTGCTCCTTCTCCTTGCTCCTTTCCTCATATCCCTTCTTCCTCTAGTCCTCTCTCTCAGCCCTCTCTCTCTCTGCACAGGACCAAGACGCCATGGATGGCTGCCCGTCCGCTCCATCCAGCCGCTCGGCCACCGGAAGCCCAAGACGCCACCGCCCCGCGCCCGGATCCGGTCGTCCGCTCCGTTCCCTGCCTCACACCACCGCTCGAGCTCCTCCGGTGGAGGGCGCAGCCGCCATCGGCCTCGTCATGGACCTCCTCTGCCTCGAACCCAAGTCAGGCGCCCGCGTTGACCCCGTCCTCGTCCACGTACCTCGTCCTAGTGTGCGTCGACCCCTCCTCCGTCCAGATCCGTTTTGCCGCCGCTCCAAGTTCCACCGCCCCGTCTTTGCCTTGCCGGAGATGCCTCGTCGTTGCCATATCCCAGCATGCGCCCGCGAAGACTCTGCTTCCAGTGTCGTCGCCTTGTTTGTTCTCTGCCGCGTTAGGAGATGCTCGATTCGATCCCCGTTGACTGCGAGCGTCGGCTGGGTCACAGCCGCGCAGGCCCAGCGTGCCCCTGCTGGCCTTCCCTCTCCACCAACCGGCCCATGAGACCTGGTGAGCAGCCCCCGCCCTTTGTATGCTCCTGTTGGGCCAGCCAGATTTGGCCCGCGTGGTTTTTTTCCCGTCTGGTAAATTTCTCTATTATCCAGAGGTTTACAGATTTACAGAAAAGTCCCTCATCTTCATCAATATTATAACTCATAAACTGTGCATTAGATTGTAGCGACTAGACCTCAAACAATCTAGTCTCTGTGCTTGAGTGTCATCCCTGGATCGGTAATGCTGACATGCATAGTACTTGAGGATTTATAGCAGAGTTTGAATCACACACTTATTACATCGAATGTCTCAAAAGAGAACTTATTACAATAATATGGCTTAAGGCCATCTAAAAACGATAACAGCATAACACTTGGAAGATAAAGTGAGTCCATCAACTCCAACGGCATAGCTGAGTTAAAGATAACGACCTATAGCACCTTACTCGTCATCTGAAAAGTCTGCAACATGAAATGTTGCAGCCCAAAAACAGGACATCACATGGAATATGCTGGCAATGTAACACATAGAGTATTGAACAGAATGAATGCTATCACTACATGCATATATGGCTGGTGTAAAGCTCTATGGTTACAATTTTGCATAAAGCCAATTTTTCCCTACAACAAAGGAATAAATTTTATTTAACTATCATGGTGGTTGATAAACATTGAGAAGGTTCATCCAACTCAATCCCAATTAAGCATCATCATTAAACCCAATCAAATTAATTTAGAGTGATGAGATCAACATGATAATCTAAGATCTAGATATTCAAGATGTCCATAACCAGGGGCATGGCTAACCATGATTAGTTTATACACTCTGCAAAGGTTTGCGCACTTTTCCCCACAAGTCTCGAACACATCCATGGTCGGAGATTTGAGACACGGTCTTTCTGAAGCATTAACTCTCTACTCTGGGTAGACAGTACCACCTACAACCCACTACATCTGCTAGTCTACCTCTTCAAGAGCTTCACGCAACTTACTCAACTATGTCAGAGCCCATATTGGCTTGTGGCTGCACACGGAAGTTTCTAGCATGAATAATCTTATGATCCCTTTGAGCCTGGGTGGCAAACCACAGGATGATCACACGGGTACTCCGGGATATCCTAGGACAACACTGGATTCTCCAGGTGCCCTGACAACCACTGGGTACTCCAGGGTGCCTCAAGCAGTCCACCCAGATGTGTATTTAAGTAGCCACCTTAAATTAACCAATAATTAACAATACTCACATCTGTCATGGATACACTCACCCAATCCACGTCTACGAGCATAGCATAGCAATATAAGCATAACGTAGAAGTAACTCCCAAAGGTTTGATAATAAAAGGGCAATAGGTTCTACCTCATCAACTACTTTCCAAAACCCACATGCTAATCAGATCCTAACCATGCAATGTTTGAGGGTTAATCTAATGCAAAAAAACTGGGTAGTAAAGAGGTATGATCAAAGTGTTACTTGCCTTGCTGATGATCCGTAAAACCTAGAGACTCGTAGTAGCACGCTTCGCACTCCGGGTACTCTATTGCAAACAAACAATAACATACATAAGCACTCAACAAGAAGCACGGGTAAAACTCAAATAAAATATCTAACTAGAAAGTTCAACTGAAGAACACCGGTTTGCAAAAAGAATCAAATCGAACAGAGCAACGAAACTCAAACTGCGAAAGAAACAAGATCGTTTTACTAATCTGGACTAAACTCAAATTTTACAGTACCAACATCTTGTTCAAGTTGATTAACCAGAAAGAGGGCTTCGAGACGAAGATCTAGGCGCTTGAATCACCTGATTCCGATAAGCGAGCAAAAAGATAAACTAAAACAAAGGTCAGGGTAGAAATCGCGATCGAAAATAATCGCGGAAAAACCCTGGAAAAAGAAAAACTGACGAACAGGCTAACGAACGAACGTTCGCTGTCTGCGGCTAATGGATGAACATCGTTCATTAAAATGAATGTACGGACGAACGTCCACTATTTAACTAAACCGGAAAAAAATAAAAACTGATCTAAAGAAAATAACCTAGGGTTTTGAAAAAACTGATCGGTTTTCTCACGAAAACCGGCATCGGCGGCGGCTACCTCTTTGGCAGTAGGGTTGGTGGTGGCGGTGGCGAGCGGCTCCGGCGGCGGGGTCGGCGACGGTGGCGGTGGCGGCTCCGTGGCAGGGCGGGCGGTGGCGGCGCGGCGAACG
>NC_041389.1:183199341-183205313 GCF_002162155.2 Triticum dicoccoides
CGCGGCGAACGGCAACGGCGGCGGCGGCGAGCGGCAGCGACGGCGACGAACGGCGGCGGCGCGGCGGGGCTAGGTTTCGAGGGCGGGCGGCTGGGCTGGCGGGCATGGCCTCGGCTTATAAGGTCGGCCGGGTTGCGGTGTCCGGATCGGACACGGCCCGTTAAGTCGGTTCCCTTTTTTTTAATAAATCCTGACGCAGAAAAACTAATAAAAGAAATACTAAACGGACTCCAAGAATCCTGAAATGAATTTTCACGGTCCTCTAATAATATTGCGGACAAAGTGAACATTTATTTTGGCTCTAATGCAATTTTGAAAAATGCATTTTTTCCTAATTCAAATAAAATAGCAATAAAACTCCGAATAAAATACTTATTTGATTTTAATATTTTTCCTTCAATATTTTCTTTATTTGAAGAAGTCATTTTATCCCCTCTCTTTTATTTTCATATAAGAAATATTCAAAGAAAAAATGATTAAAACCAAATGATCCTCTTTTCAAAATTTGAGAAAACTCAAATATGAAAATAACGAAATCCCCAACTCTCTCCGTGGGTCCTTGAGTTGAGTAGAATTTCTAGGATCAACCAAAAATGCAATAAAATATGATATGCAAAGATGATCTAATGTATAACATTCCAAATTGAAAATTTGGGATGTCACAAACCTACCCCCCTTAAGATGAATCTCGCCCTCGAGATTCGGGTTGGCTAGAAAATAGGTGCGGGTGATCCTTCCGTAGGTCTTCCTCTCGTTCCCAGGCGGCTTCATCCTCGGTATGGTGGCTCCACTAAACTTTGCAGAACTTGATAACCTTTCTACGTGTGACTCGGCTGGCAAACTCGAGAATCTTCACTGCTTTCTCCTCATAAGTCAAATCGCTATCCAACTCAATCGCTTCCAGTGGCACTGTATCTCTTAGAGGAATATCGGCTATCTTTGCGTGGCACTTCTTCAACTGGGAAACATGGAACACATCGGGAACTCCTGACAATCCTTCTGGCAATTCCATCTTGTAAGCAACTTCTCCCATACGCTCCAAAACTTGGAATGGTCCCACAAAACGTGGTGCTAACTTTCCCTTAACTCCAAAGTGTTTAACTCCTTGCGTTTAGAATCCGCATAGCTCTTCTACCTAGACTAGGCTACCTTGAGTCTATTGTGAATCAGCTTAACCTTCTCTTCAGACTCCTTAATCAAATCTGGTCCAAACAACTGACGGGCTCCAACTTCATCCCACAGCAACGGTGTCCTGCACCTCCTTCCGTACAAGGCTTCGAAAGGGGCCATCTTCAAACTGGCTTGATAATTGTTATTGTAAGAGAACTCTACATATGGCAAATTTTCGTCCCAACTAGATCCATAATCTAGTGCACAAGCTCTCAACATGTCCTCCAGAGTCAGATTGACTCTCTCAGCCTGTCCATCTGTCTGTGGATGAAAGGTTGTACTGAACTCTATCCTAGTACCCAAAGTCTCATGCAACTGATTCCAAAACTTTGAGGTAAACTGGGTTCCTCTATCTGATACAATGGGCCTCGGAACTCCATGCAGACATGGTCATGTATATCTTGGCCAACTTAGCACTGGTGTAAGTGGTCTTCACTGGGATGAAATGAGCTACCTTCGTCAACCGATCGACCACAACCCATATCGAGTCATAGCCTAAACGAGTCCTGGGCAATCCCGTGATAAAATACATGCCTAGCTTATCCCACTTCCATTCGCGTATCGGCAATGGCTTTAACAAACCTGCTGGCTTCTGACGCTCTGCCTTTACTATCTGACATACATCACATACTGCTACATACTCCGCGATATCCTTCTTCATTCCGGTCCACCTTAAACTGTCCTTCAAATCCAGATACATCTTGGTATTTCCTGGGTGAATTGAATACTACGAATCATGGGCCTCCTGCAGAATCAACTTCTTGATCTCGGGGTCATTAGACACATATACGCGGTCCTCAAACCATAAGGTATCATGCTCATCCTCACGAAATCCTTTAGCCTTTCCTTTGCTCATCCTTTCCTTTATCTCGGCAATCTCTTTGTCAGTCCTCTCAGCTTCTCTCATTTTATCCATCAAGGTAGACTGAATTTCCAATGCTGCTACATAGCCTCTCGGAACTATTTCCAAACATAGCTCGCGAAGATCCTCTACTAACTCCTTGGGTAATCATCCGGTCATGAGTGTATTGACATGACTCTTGCGACTCAACGCATCGGCTACTACATTAGCCTTTCTGGGATGATAGTGCAACTTCATATCATAATCCTTGATGAGCTCCAACCATCTCCTCTGCCTAAGATTCAACTCCTTCTGCGTGAAGATATACTTCAAACTCTTGTGATCCGTGTATACCTCACAATGGTTTCCGATGAGAAATGTCTCCATGTCTTCAACGCATGCACTACGGCTGCTAACTCCAAATAGTGTGTAGCATAATTTAACTCATGGGGTTTAAGCTGTCATGAGGCATATGAAACAACTCTTCCCTCCTGCATAAGCACTGCTCCAAGTCCTCGACATGAAGCATCACAATACACCTGATACTCCTTGCGTTGATCTGGAAGAATCAACTCTGGGGCTATAAGCAAACATTTCTTCCACTCCTGAAAACTGGCTTCACATTCCTCGGTCCATTTGAACTTGGTGTCCTTCCTCAACAAATCCATCATGGGCTTTGCAATCTTAGAGAAATTCTTAGTGAAGCTCCTGTAGTATCCTGCGAGTCCAAGAAAACTCCGGATCTCTCCAACTGACGTGGGTGATTCCCAATTTGTCACAGTGACAACCATGGTAGGGTCTACTACTATTCCTTCTTCGGATATAACATGTCCGAGGAATCCAACTTCCTTCAAAGAAAACTCACACTTGCTGAATTTGGCATATAACTGATGTTCTCTGAGCTTCCCAAGTACCAAACGCAAATTCTCCTTATGCTCCTCTTCATTCTTCGAGTAGACCAGAATATAATCAATGAACACCACGACGAACTTATGCAAAAACTCCATAAACACCTTGTTCATCATGTTCATGAAATATGCAGGCGCGTCAGTCAGACCAAATGACATAACAGTATACTCATATAGCCCATACCTTGTGGTAAAAGTTGTCCTAGGTATATCCTGATCTCGAATCTTCAGTTGGTGGTATCCTGATCATAGATCGATCTTGGAAAATACTTTAGCTCCTTGCAACTGGTCGAACAAATCATTGATCATCGGTAGTGGGTACTTGTTCTTGATCGTCACTTCATTCAATCCATGATAATCAACAACCATCCTCAACGATCCATCCTTCTTCTCCACTAGAAGCACTGGTGATCCCCAAGGTGACGAACCTGGGAGAATATAGCCTTTGTCCAGTAACTCCTTAATCTGCTTTTTTAATTTCTTCCAAATCCTTTGCGGTCATACGATACGGTCTCTTAGATATTGGCCCTGTGCGTGGCAAAAGCTCAATCAAAAACTCAATGTCTCTATCCGGTGGCAGGCCTGACAACTCCTCTGGAAATACATCAGGGAAATCCTTCACCACTAGTACTTCCTCTTGTACAACTCCTGATAAGGAACTCACTTGAGTCCTCTTCGGCACATGTCGGGATACATACTTAATCCTTATTCCTTCTGGGGTAGTGAGCAAAATCGACTTAGTGGCGCAGTCAATGTTCCCTCCATACTTCAATAACCAATCCATGCCTAATATTACATCCAGTCCTTGTGACTCCAATACTATTAGGTCTGAGGGGAACACGTAGTTACCAATCCTATATGGTAACCAATCACACCATAGGCTAGCCATATACCCTGCTCCTGGCGAGGTTACTAACATGGGTGACCTAGGGGCTTGGGTTGCCAGGTTATACTTATCAACAAATCCCCTTGATATGTATGAATGCAATGCACCAGCATCAAAAAGAACGATTGCAGTAAATGACATAATCAAACTTACCTATAACTGCATCGGGTTGCGCTTCAACCTCCTCCACGCTAACATGGTTCACTTGTCTCCTTTGCACCAAAGAGGAAACTGGTACTTTGTGCCCGCTGGCGCCCGCCTGGCCTTGGTCGTCATGGCTCACATCAGCCGAGCCTCGTGAGGTGCAACTTGCATAGAAGTCTCCGCCCCTCGGGAGCCAGCCTGAGGCCGATCCCCTTGCAGGTCTTGGCATCGTCTACCTCGCGAGGCTTGACTCCTCGCGAGGGTCTTGAGTTGTTGATGATGAAGCTGGGCTGTACCAGGCTTTCGATGGAGCCATGCAGTGTGCCGCAGGCAGGCAAGTCTGGGTACCCCTGTATCTAGAACGCCGACAGGGATGACACCTCAATGTCCTCCATGGCAGGGGGAGAGAAGCCGCGCGATGGTCCATCACTCTCCGCCTCTCCAGGTGCTAGAGAGTTCCCCTCTGAAGAGGAGGGAATCAGGATCTCACGCGGAGGGCTAAAAATAAGAGAAAAGATTGGATATGAGAGAGGCAGATTAAGCAATAACTGAATGAGTAGGTTTTCGATGCTTACATTTCAGCCAGGGACTTCTCTCTTTGGATCCTCTTCAGGATGTGTTTGGACTCTGAGTCCAAACTTTCTGAGAGGACCACCCTCCCCTTCTTCGGCGTCGCTCCCTCCAGGTTCTCGGATGCTGTCCTCTTTCTCCTCCTCGTCTTGAGGGGGGAGACGCTCTCCACTTCCTCCTCCTCCTCCTCCTCTTCGTCCTTGTCTTCCTCGTGAGAGGAGACGACCTCGGTCTCTCCGGACACTGCTTCTAGAGGGCCTTTGCGGTAGGGCCCGTCCTTGGGCCCCTTGCCCTTTTTCTTGATTTTCTTCTCCGGTGCCTGATAATGCACCAGGACCAACATCTCCTCCGGCTGAGGAGTGACTGAGTCTTCAAGCAATGGAGCCAGACTCCTAATACGCTCTGACTTTTTGGTCCAGCCCTGTAAAAAATATGAGCTGATGTGTTTTGTATCGATTGAATATATAAACTAGGTATGTCTTCGGAAAGTTGAATACTTACCGGAGTGGCTGGATTCTTGGCGTTGACGCCGACATCTTCGGTCTCCATGGGCCAGCTCTTCTGCGCCTTGAAGAGCAGCATCCACATTCCCTCGTGCGTGGTGCCGTGGAAATGCTACAGAGTCCGGGGCTCCTCCGAATTGAACTCCCACATGGGGAAGCCCGGCGCTGGCAGGGGAGGATGTGGCGGAAGAGCATAATTTGCACCACGTTGGTTAGACCAACGGTTTTGCTCAGCACGTTGGTGATTCGCATTTGCAGCGTCTGCACCTCCGTCTGAGACCCCCAGTCATGGCCCTTCATGGTCCAAGAGACGAGCCTCATGGCGGGTCCGGATCTGAATTCCGGGATCGCCGCCCACTTAGTGCGGCGTGGCTCAGTGATATAAAACCACTACTGTTGCCAGATCCTGACGATCTCCACAAAGGCCCCCTTGGGCCACGTGGTGTTGGGAAACTTGTTGATCATAGCTCCGTCGTAGTCCATGTGCTGTCAATTGACCACCTTTGGATTCACATTGAAGACCTTGAGCCACCTGCCGAAATGTGGGTGGATGCGGAGAAGAGCCTCACACAAGAC
This sequence comes from Triticum dicoccoides, assembly GCF_002162155.2. NCBI lineage: Eukaryota > Viridiplantae > Streptophyta > Magnoliopsida > Poales > Poaceae > Triticum > Triticum dicoccoides. Next base: position 183,204,940 of record NC_041389.1, read on the forward strand.
GATGAACACCGAGATGTGGAGGAAAGAGTTCAGGGCTAGATCGTGGAAATCTAGCCCATGGTAGAAGACAAGTCCACGGACGAATGGGTAGAGTGGAAAACCTAACCCTCTAAGAAAATGAGGAAGGAAGACGATCCGTTCACGGGGCTCTGGAGTGGGAATGATTTGACCCTTGGAGGGGAGCCTATGCACGATGTTGGCGGCAAGGTATCCCGCACTCCGGAGATCTATTATCTCCTTCTCCGTGTCGGAGGAGGCCTCCCACTTGCCTTTGGAATCGGATCTGGCCATGGTCGGAGGAGGTGATGGTGGTGGTGAGAAAGACAGAGACTTCTCGGGCGCTGAGAGCTTGGGAGATTGGAAGGAAGAGGAGA
>NC_041389.1:183205623-183240588 GCF_002162155.2 Triticum dicoccoides
CCACTTGCAACTTGAAGCTCGCCTATTCCCAATGAAAGCGTGCATCATAAATGGTTGGATTACCCAAATTCTATTGATGAGCAATCCCGTATTAAGTGGGCATGATCTTTGTTTTGACAGGACAGGCCAATGGGGCTTGGCCTCGAAACACGGAACGCGGGGTGTGAAAACGGTTCAAAACGTCGAATGGTCAAGTCTGACGCTTCGCCGAAAAAAGTTGTCAGTAAAAGACACTATTCTTATTTTTTATGTATATCCTGCCTTCGCGGCTAAGGGTTGTGTTCACTACGTAAAGCCGGAGACAATTCTTTTACGGAGGAAAGCCGATGTGTACTATTCAAGGAACCCGCCTTGCAATGCCGAAGACAATCTGCACGCCGGAGACATCGTCATTGAAGACTGGTTCAGGGGCTACTATGGGAGTCCTGGACTAGGGGGTCCTCGGGCATCCAGTCTATTGGATATGGGCCGGACTGATGGGCCGTCAAGATACAAGACAAAAGGTCACCTCTCGTATCCAAAAGGGACTCCCGTATGCGTGGATGGCAAGTATAGGTGTCCGAATATGTTATTTCCTTTCTGTTAAATCGACTTTTTACAACCCTAAGCGCCTCCGGTGTCAATATAAACCGGAGGTTAGATCGGAGGCAGGATCACAACATTGCTAGGCTAGCCAATCTAGGGTTAGTCCACATGATCTCGTGGTAGATTTACACTTGTAACCCCTATACCCTTCGAATATAATCAAGCAAGAGTAGGGTTTTACCTCCATTAAGAGGGCCCGAACCTTGGTAAACACTGTTTCCTTTGTCCATAGTTACCATCGGTCCTCAGACATACAGGTTGGGGCCCCCTACCCGAGATCTGCCGGTTTTGACACCGACACCCTGACAAAGAGGCGCCTCAGGAGTGGATCATGTATTTTGATGGTGCTTTCTCGTTGCAGGGCGCCTGAGCCAACATGTTTCTTGTCGCGCCCACAAGAGAGCATCTCAAGTATGTGGTTCAGATGCACTTTCCCCGGGAGAAGGCCACCAACAACACTGCTGAATATGAGGGGCTCCTTACCGTGCTCAGAATCGCAGTGGAGTTGGGAATCAAGAAACTGATTATCCGCAGAGATTCTCAACTCGTGATGAGGCAAGTCAATAAAGATTATCCGAGTCTGTTGATGGAGGCATATGTGGAGGAGGTGAGAAAGATGGAAGAACACTTTGATGGATTAAATTTCCGCCGTGCAAAAGCTTCCTGTGGAACCAAGGACTTTTATCCTCCATCTAACTCAACCATCAGTGTCCCCTTAAACGATGGCTAGAAAAAGGATAAAGTTTAACCCCAACAAGCATTTCCTGACAGGACTTCCTGAAACTGCTGGTAGCGACGCTGTCGGGGGTAACCTCGGCTGGTGAGCAGCACCCTCCTGCAGAGCCACAGGTTCTTGCGGTTGAGGTGAGCACTCCCATGAACGAGGAGGTGCCTTTAGTCCTTGTTATCGAGCCACAGCCTCCAACTTGGACACAATACATAGTCCATTTCCTTCTAACAGGAGAGCTTCCCGAAGGGCAAGAAGAAGCTTAAAAATTAGCCCGACGGTCCAATATGTACCAGTTTGTTGATGACACACTATATAGAAAGAGGCCAAACGGTGTGAATTTAAAGTGCATTTCCGAGAACATGGACTGAAGCTATTGGCAGAGATACACAGTGGTGTGTGTGGCTCTCACATTGGATCAAGAGCCCTGGTCGGAAAAGCCTTCCGGAAGGGTTTCTGTTGGCCCACAGCCCTCCAGGATGCAGCTGAACTAGTTACCAAGTGTGAAGCTTGCCAGTTCCATTCCAAAAACATTCATCATCTAGCTCAAGCTCTTCAGACAATCCCTTTGTCCTGGCCATTCTCAGTCTGGGGGCTCGATATCTTGGGCCCCTTCCCTCATGTTGTCGGAGGTTTTGAATTCTTGTATGTAGCAATCAACAAGTTTACAAAGTGCCCTGAGGTGGAGCCAGTGAGGAAGGTGAGTGCACAATCAGCTGTCAAGTTCTTGAAAGGATTGGTGTGCCGCTTTGGAGTACCCAACGGAGTGATTGCCGATAACGGCACCCAGTTCACGAGCCGCACATTTATGCAGTACATCCAAAGCCTTGGAAGCAAGGTCTCCTTCGCCTTTGTTGCTCATCCACGGAGCAATGGGCAAGCTAAGAGGATGAATGCTAAAGTGTTGCGCAGGCTCAAGTCGAGAACTTTTGATAAGTTGCAAAAATGTGTCAAGCCCTCGATTGATGAACTGTTGATGGTTCTTGGTCCCTTCGGACGACACCAAATTGAGCTACCGACCATACTCCCTTCTCCCTAGTGTATGGAGCGGAAGCAGTGCTCCCAACGGAACTCATATACGGGTCACCTCGAGTACTTGCCTATGACGAAGTAGAGCAAGAGCAGCTATGGCATGACGATGCCGTGCTCCTCGAGGAAGATCATCTCCAGGCCGTTGTGCATACTTCATGCTACGAGCAAGCCTTGCACCGCTATCATAACCGCAGGGTTCATGCCTAGAGCCTTGAGGAAGGCGACCTTGTTCTTAGGCACATTCAGTCCGCCAAGCGTTCCAACAAGTTGACGCTGAAGTGGGAAGGCCTTTACCGGGTAGTACAACTAGACCCAGTGCAGTCCGTCTGGAGACCGAAGATGGCATCAAAATGCAAAACTCATGGATATTGAGCATCTTCGTAAATTCTACCCATATGGCATGGCTGCCAGGCTTAGCCCCCGACAACCACCTTTTGTACAAGCCTTGATGTTGAGCATGTAACACTTTGTACAAAGCCAAGCACCAACCCTATGCAAAGATAATAAAACGAAGCGCTGGCACCTAAGACTTGCATGCATGTTTTCTTAGGTATGATCTTGCTATGATAACTAATCCATTTAAGGAGGATCATATGATGCTATTTTCTCCCCTGTACTGTCAACAGGCCCCCTGTCACGGATAAACTCCCTAAAAGGAAGAAGTGAGAGCAGCCTAGCATATCGATCCCCGACATCTCCTTCTTGTCGGAGTGGTGAGAAGGACAGCAAACACAGATAAGTTTTCCTCCCCATCCACAAGTACATTCCGGTACGAAAAGCTTGTGCATAGGAAAACCTTGTCGTCCTCAACATCTATGCTCCCATCCTTTGATTCGAAGTTTTACTTCAATCAAGATGGTTCCAGTAGCATTTGGAGGGGGGGTTGGCAAGGATCGGTTTCCTTCCATGCTCCCTCACCCATCATGTCGGGTCCAGCAGCAGCAACGGAAGGGACCGACAAGGTGTCTCACCAGGGAATCTTGTTTACTTGGAAGTATTGAGGGGCCATCCCTCAGCATGGACATGATACATGCACGAGTGCCCGACATGCTTTTTTTCATTAGTACACGGATAAGCAAGTATAAACCATACAAGGTACAAACATGGATGGAAGATTACATAATTTAAGCTAAAGTTTAGCAGATGCCTACATCTTTTAATTTTAAAAAAGACAAGTGCCCCGTAATGCCTTTCTCCTCTCATCCTAGGAGCTCCGGTGGGAGGTGAAGAGGGCAAAAGGGGTGCCTGGGCAGAAGCCCAGCCTGACCCCGTCAGGGCCTATGGAATGCTGCCTGACAAGATTGGGCGGGCAACGCTCCGGCAGAGAGGGTGATGACGATGGACCAAAGGAGGGGCTAGGCGATGCCCTAGTCACCACTGCAAAGGCCATAGGAACATGGTAGGAGGGACGCCGGCAGGGTAGACGAAGCCAGAGTCCACAAGGAAGCCTGCTGAGGTCCAGCTGGAGGAGGCAAAGACATCCACACTCAATGCCCCGGCAAATCGCTTTGCCGGGGAGAAGACTAGGTGCAGATGATGGTGCTATCAGCGCCTGGCAGACCGTGACAGTGCGTCCGGCGTTCAGCTAGAGTCCAGAACGTCGCCTTCACACTTGGCGACCGGGGGCTCGCTGTTGTCGTCTCCCCACCAGTGTCCTCCTTGTCGCTATAGCTCAAGGAGGAACTTCCATCATTAGTTGAGCTCTCCGCGCAGCACCCTAAACGAGCACCCGAGCATCCGAAGACCTTGATGGAGAGTAGATCAGCCTCCATTAACTTAAAATGGAGGATGTGCCCCTCTGCCAAGCTATGTGCACATGCGAATTTTCCAGCCACGATAGAGAAACATCACATGAGGTGCGGGGAACTCAACATCCACCTGCATGTTGCCATTACAGCAACCCCTCATGTGCAACTTTAACCCGTACGGTTGTTCAACCTCCATTACCCTTGCAAAGGGGTGGAAAGCTGAAGGTGGCTGCATGGGGGTTCGTGCAGCCTAACAATGAACTCTAGAGCTGTATCTCTAACATGGCCTTCCATTGGCACTGGAGCGGCTGGAGGAGGAGTAGTTGAGCCGCTGTTGCATCCTCCCCGGCCCCGAGCTCCGCGCCGGCCACGACCACGTCATGTGGATCCACCTTGCGCACTGGATCCTGCCCCACGTCCCCTGCCGGGGGAGGGACACGGTACCGAGAGGAAGCCCTTGTGACCGCTGCCGGAGCTCGACCGCGCCCTCTTCCCCTCACCATGGTGGAAGAGGGGCACAAGAAGAAGAAAGAGATGCGTGGGTGAGCCCTTTCGTTCACCTCTGCGCTCCCTTTTTATAGTGGAGCATGGCTGGGGGCTGGCTTCCCACTACTCCATGGCAACCGCCCCGCTCCAACAATCTGGTCCGTCTGCATCACTGGCGACATGCAGAATCACCAACCGCCCTCTTGTGCCTATTCGCGGTGTCGAGCTTTCTGCCATGGCACTCATTCCCGTGCCCTACGCATCCGCCACAAACCTTTCGCAATGCATGCAACTTACATGGCGGAATCGACAGGGGTAGTGGGATGAGTAAAATGGTAGTTACCTCTCCGAACCATGCAAGTGCTACAATCAACTCCCCATGAACGTGGACAGCCCACGGACCATTACGTGGGTAGCCCCACTGAAAATGCAACTAATCCCTGGGTGGTTTTGGTAATTCATACCAACATATAGCTCATTGAACTAATATCCATTCAAGTTTTAATATTTTAGAAAGTTCAACGAATGGCATGGCATGGACTAGAGATGTGGACCCCTCAAAATGCTAAGGACACATATCGACAAAAGCTCAAGATTCTTCATTTATATTTTAGTGATCCAAGATCACATTGAGTCCATAGGAAAGCCAATACTATTAAAAGGGGATGAGGTGTTGCTTAATGGTCTACTTGCTAAAAATGCTTAGTGATATTGCTCCAAAGCCCTCAATCACTTTCTCATTTCCAAATATGTCCAAAACCCAATGTCAAACTCGGCCCCACCAAAATCTTCTATCCGGCGCCACGAAGTTCATTTGATATAGCCACTACCAGAAACCCTAACACCTCGGTGACATTGATAGGGATCTCGGTCTCACCGAGTTGGCCCTGCAAACCCTCGGTTTCCCTTTTGGAACATTTCGGTCTCACCAAAATGAGCGATCAGTCACACCGAGTTTGCTTGACCAACTCTCTGCTTGCTCCTTGCTGAAATCGGTCTCACCGAGTTCAAGCAATCGGCTTCACTAAGATGAGGTTTTGCCCTAATCCTAGCATATTGGTCCCACCGAGTTGTTCCAGTCGGTCTCGTCGAGATTCCTAACATTCACATTTTGAACTGAATCAGTCTCACCGAGTTCTTCTATCCGGTCTGACCGAGTTTGGTCAAATGTGTGTAACGGCTGAATTTTGTGTGGAAGCTATATATATCCCTCCACCCCTTCTCCATAAGTGAGGGAGCCGTCAGAACGTGCCTACACATCCAACCTACATTTTCTGAGAGAGAACCACCTACTCATGTGTTGAGATCAAGATATTCCAATCCAACCATAGGAATCTCGATTTCTAGGCTTCCCCAAGTTGCTTTCCACTGAAATCATCTTTCCACCATATCCATATCTATGAGAGAGAGTTGAGTGTTGGGGAGACTATCATTTGAAGCACAAGAGCAAGGAGTTCATCATCAACACAACATATATTACCTTTTGGAGAGTGGTGCCTCCTAGATTGGTTAGGTGTCGCTTAGGATCCTCCGACAAGATTGTGGAGTTGAACCAAGAAGTTTGTAAGGGCAAGGAGATTGCCTACTTTGCGAAGATCTACTCGAGTGAGGCAAGTCCTTCGTGGGCGATGGCCATGGTGGGATAGAAAGGTTGCTTCTTTGTGGACCCTTCCTGGTTGGAGCCCTCCGTGGACTCACGCAACCGTTACCCATCGCAGGTTGAAGTCTCCATCAACGTGGATGTATGATAGCACCACACATATCAGAACCATGCCAAAAATCTATGTGTCATCATTGCGTTTGCACTCTCCGAACACTTTCCATTACCTTCATATGCAATGTTTTACTTTTTGCTGCTATACTGTTAAAATTACATGTGTAGGTTGATTGCTTGACTTGTGCTAAGTTGCTAAAATCTTCCCACAACTAAAATTGGGAAAAGGTTAGATTTTTATTTGGTAATGTAGTCTAATCACCCCCCCTCTAGACATACTTTTGATCCTACAAGTGGTATCAAAGCTTTGGTCTCCATTTGCCTTGATTTCCAAAGCTTTGGTGATCATAGCCTTGGTTTCACAACCTAGGGGACTATGGCGTCTAGTGAGGGAAATTACCACCATATAGGTCCTTACTTTGATGGTACTAATTTGGCTAGTTTGAAGCGTAACATGAAAATGCATATTCTTGGTCATAACCCTGCCGTTTGGGCTATTGTGTGCATTGTCTTGCAAGGTGATTTCTTCGAGGATAGAAAAGAACCGGATCATGAAGTGTCCATGGAAGAAATGAAGATGTTGCAATAATTGATCAAGCTTGTGATATTCTCTTCAATGGATTGTGCCCGGAAGAATTCAACAAAATCAGCCGCCTTGAGAATGAAAGGAAATTTGGGATACTTTGGTTGATATGCATGAAGGTATCGAGTTCGTCAAGGAATCCAAATAGGATGTGCTTCAAAGTCAACTTGACAAGTTCAAGATGAAGGATGGTGAAGGAGTTGCCGGGATGTACTCTAGGCTTCCTCTCATCACAAATGAGATTGCTGGCTTCGGAAGCGAAGAGATGACCAACAAATTCATCATCAAGAAGATCCTAAGAGCCTGGGATGGAAAATATGATACCGTGTGCACCTTGATCCAAATGATGCCCAATTACAAAGATCTCAAGCCATAGAAGTCACTGGTAGAATTGTTGCTCATTAGCTGTCACTCAAGGATAAGGAAGAGCTCCACAACAAGTCTAGTGGTGCTTAAAAACTTCAAGTGATGCTCCTACAACATGAAGTGAGAAACAAGTCTTCAATTAAGAATGGAGCCTAATGGTGAATAACTTCAAGAAGTTCTACAATAATAGAAGCAAAGAGAGAAGCTCCAAGTCAAGATCCTACAATGACAAAAGATCTTGTAGTCGTGATCATAACTGCTACAATTGTGGAAGACCCGAACACTACTCCGATGAGTGTACGACTCCTTACAAGAAAAGAGAAGATTCACCAAAAAGGAGAAGTAAAAGAGATGAATCACCACCAAGAGAGAGAAGGAGTAGAGATGATCATTATGAACGAAGACCCTCTCATAGAAGAAAGGATTCGGAAAGGAAAGACAAGTCATCAAAGAGCTACACAAGATGAAGACATCAAGCTCACGTTGGTGAATGGATATCCGGTTCCGACTTCGACAACTACTCAGAGAGAATCTATCACTCCGACTCCAAATATACTCAAGATGAAGGTGTTGGCAGACATGGACTTGTGTCATCCAACTCCTATGACATATTTGACTAACCAAATGAAGTAATTGGAAGATGCTTCATGGCTAAAGGCCCTAAGGTATCACACCCCGAGTATGTTGATTTCAATAGTGATGAAGATGATTTGCTAGGTGATGATGATTTACTTGTTGACAACACTAGTGATGAAAACTATGATGGGATTGCTAATATTCATGCTAATCAAGATGAAATGAGTGACAAGGATAAGAAGGAGATTGAGCGTCTAACTAAAGAACTAAACACTCTTAAGTTAGCTCATGAAACAACTCTAGAATATCATAGAGAGCTCTTAAAGACTCATGAGAAGCTATGCTTCTAGAAGCTAAATTAGAGCAAGAGCATGAGTTCTTAAAAGCTATCAATGATGATCTTCGAAAGAAGAGTTCTTGTTGTCTTGCCAAACATCTCCTCTTGTCCACTTATATGCCACAAGTAAAGTCTAGAAATAAGAACATGAAGGATTCTTCCTCTAGTGGTAACAATAATCATGTTAAATCCAAAATTGTTGCTTCTAGTAGCTCTCTTGATTCCACTAATGATTATCTCATCCAAGTTACACTTGGGAAATAAAATAGCTTACTAAAGGGAATTATAGAGAAAGGTGTTTACAAGAGCCTTGCCGGAAGTAAGCAATTTGAGGAAATTGTACGCAAGCAAGGAAGGCACTGGAAGATTAAAGGTGTTGGTTTTGAACGAAAGTTCAGTGCCAATGGAGTTGAGTGGGAAGAAGATCAATACCCCAAGACGAAGTTTTTTCCTCAACAAGAGAAGTATGACCCCACTCCTTTCAAGTGAACACAAGATCAAGATGATCTTCCACCACTAGACCACAAGCTAAAAGGCAAGGACAAGCTTCAAGAAGAGATTGATTCATTTGAAGAAGCTCCGAAGGCCATTATAAAGTGGGTCCCAAGACTGCATCAAGTACGACTACAACTCCAAGGATTCCCATCAACTTGATGTGGATCCCAAAGAAGAAGAACTAGAGAGTTTTTGAGATAGACTCTGCCAACATACTTCACTCACATTCATTTTGGCAAGGACAAATGCAATCAACTTTCATATCTTGCACTAGTTCATGGAGTCACAAACCCTCTTGTTGGTAATACAAGGGACAAGGTAACCTAATGCTTTCATGGACATCATCATATGTGTGTTTCATTCTATGTCTATGGATATCCTTATATGCTCCTTGTGGGACTAACCCATGTAGGTATTGAAAGTGCAACACTCCAATGGATTGCTCCAAATGATCTACATCAACATCGAGCATCCACATCTTCAACATCCACATAAAGTCATCATTGACAAAACCCAAGGTTAGTTCATCCCTCTTAGGGGGGATATCGCATCTAGGGGGAGCTTTGCTCTAAAAATTGAGCTAAAGCAACTCTAATGGTGTGAACACAACAATGCTTTATGTAAAAGTGGTAACCGTACTTGTGCTTAAACAATGAGTTTGACCTACAATCAAATGTTTTCATTTAACTCATCAGTTAGTATACTCATATGTAGATAACCTAGTCATCACCACTTGCTTGATAGATGATAGAGTGTTTGTGCATGCTTGCCACATGTTTTATTTGCTATCTTATTGTGTCAGCATGTTGGTTGCATAATTTTCTCCATTCTAGGACATCCATTTGTAGTTTTGTTTGTTTGGTTTTTTATTTTTTCCAAATGGATGGGCAAGAATTCCTAAGTAGTTCCTCTAGCTATCTATGCTTGTTCTCGTCTCAAACTCTATTCATGCTACATAACAAAGTTTGAACAAGTCATTTTCGGACCATCCGGGTGAGGAGCACTCGCAGCCACTGATCCATCAAGGGCTTAACTTCCAAAACCTCTTATTGATTTTCGGTCAGACCAACTTATTCAACTCGGTCTCACTGAAATCAGTAGGTTGATCGAGGTTTTCATCTCGGTGCCACCAATTAGAACGATTCGGTCACACCGAGTTGCAGCAACTGCTAGTAGTTTTGCATCTCGGTGCCACCGAGACGTTCCACTCGGTGCCACCGACAACGCCCGGGTATATATATATATATATATATATATATATATATATATATATATATATATATATACATATATATATATATCGCGTACACGTACGGTTGAAAATTACTTCAAACCACATGAGCTCATGCCACAGCACTGCCGCCCCTTGGTCTCTGGATCGTCACCGTCTTTGCCAGTGACCCTCCTCCGCTGGTTTCCGGTGCCATCAATAGGAATCTTCACCACCGTTGCCATCGTAGCAATCCGTCACCAAGTTAGGGTACGGATTCGACCGTTTGCACTATCCATTGTCTGATTTTTGCACAAAGTACATTGCCATTGATCTTCCCACGTATGAGATCAATCTATCCAGCAAACAAATCCTTTAAAATTGATTTTGATGCAAAAACTTAGGGTTAGGTTTCCGTCAAACCAATCTTGGACCGACCAATCTGAGGATTTCAGTCACACCGGTTGGCCCTCGCCACTGCACAAGTACAACTCGGTGTGACCGAAGTGTACTGATTGGTGAGACTGAAATCACTTTCTTTGTGAAACCCTAGCATCTCGGAGTCACCGAACTGCATCTCGGTCTGACCGAAACGGCATGTTTAGAGTCTGTTAGTGCTTCGGTGTCACCGAGTTTGTCAAATCGGTAGCTCCAAAATTCTTTCTGCAGAAAACTGAAGTTAAGTTTTTGTTTCATTTTTTTCAAAACAAGTTGTACTTTGTGATGCTCATCTACTCTATCCATACACATTTATTCACAGGGTAAGTTGCAGCTATGTCAGAGGCAAGTGACAGTCAAAACAAGCCTGAAGAGCAGCTCAATCTTAGTGAGGGCACTAGTCCCTCTGGTAGTTATGATGAGGGGAGTAGGAGCACTGCCAAAAACTTGCCTAAGGCAGCTACTAGGCAAAAGGAAGAAAAGAACATCTGAGAGTGAAGATGAAGATTTTGTGATTTAGGAGGAAGTGACCTCCAAGAAGAAGGTACTCAAGAAAGAGTATGTTGTTGCTGCCACAAAGCTAGACCTTTCCAAGAAGGCTCCTGTAGAGAGGACTCCAATGTCCAAGGCCAGAGCCTCAACTCAAGAAACTATACAGTTTACGCTTGAGCCCAGAGAAGAAGAAGCTGCTGTAGGTGGAAAGAAGAGGAAGGAAAGGGTCAGGGAAACCATTGCCAGAGTGATTGGCAGACCATCCATGATGATGGATGAGGGAGGAGAAGAGGAGGAGGAAGAGCATACTGCAACTCCTGCCAAGACACAGAAGCTGATGGTGGATGCCATCAGGACTAGGGCTACTCCTTCTAAGCAAAGGTTTGCCCCTAAACCTTCAGCTCCAGCTCAATCCCCCAAGACAACAACTCCCAAGAGATCAACAAGGAATATATCAGCTGCTAAAAAGAACAAGACCCCAGTGCTTGAAGTTCAGGAAGATGATGAGCCACTAGTGCTCAGGAAACTCAAGCCCAAGATCCCAGATCATAATGATGATTATCCTGTGGTAGAGAACATGAAGTTGAGAAAGGATGCAGGTGACTGTGGAGGTAAAGTGATCCTTATGCCACCAGGAGAAACACTGTTGTGGACTATCGCTTCATACCACAGAGCAGCAGGACTTATATGAGACTATCCTATTGGACAAGAAACCCATTGTTTGTGACATGAAATGGGTAGACTGGAAATACATTGACTCAAATGAAGACTACTTTCCTCATGTGCATGAGAGCTTCAGGATGAATGGTGTTGACAAGTTTGTTGGTCAGAAACTGACAAAGAGGAACGATGAGATGATCATGCAGTTCTACTCCACTGCCCACTTCTACCCTGATGGTAAGATAATGTGAATGACAGAAGGAACTAGATATCAGTCAACAATCTCTGAATGGGCCAAGTTAATTAATGCCCAAAAGTAAGAAGATAATAATATTGATGTGTATCGCAAGCCTAGCAAGGATCACAACTCCATGGCTGACATGTACAAGCCAATTCCCGACAAAGCTTTGGAGACTCACAATCTTGGCTCCATATACTGTCTGCTTGCTCGTCTGACCACCATGAACACTATCTTGAGGCACACTATATTGCCCAAGTCAGGAGATCATAGGATGATACGTGGTCACTCCATCAACCTACTCCATATGTTTGATGTCCCACAGAAATTCAAGGTGATGAGCTTGATTGTTGAAACAGTGAAGAGGATATCAGCAGATCAGAAGAGGTCTTGTGGATATGCCCCTTAAATCCAGACATTGATCAACTCCAAGTTGGTAACTGGGACATATCTAATAGGCAGAGAGCATCTTCCCCTATGGCCAGACTTTAAGGATAATGAGGTTGTCATGGATGTTTCACATCCTGCTTGTGCAGATGTCCAGGAGAAGATAGAGAAGGCAAAGGCTGCAAAAGCAGTGAAGGCAGCAAGTGCCCTGGATGATTCAGTTCTGAATCTCAAGACCAAGCAAGATCAACTTAGTTATCTGCTTGAGGCCACCGTGAGAATTGAGAAGAGCTTTGCCACATTGTCTCAAAATCAAGAGAGTCTTGAGAGGATTGCTAAGACTAAGTTCCACGACCTAGATGTGAAGGTCACTGAGATATAGACAATTGTGGAGAAGCTTCAAGAGGATGCTGAGGACAGGGATGATAGACCCACAACAGACACATTTTAGAGAGTGCCAAGGGCACAAAGATCATCAGTTGTGCCATTTGCCAGAGACTCCAGGACTACTGCTGTCGGTGTTCTGGGAACCAGGGTACCCAAACTTGCGTGCCTGCGGCCCATGGCGTGGCTCCATCGACGGCCTGGTATGACCCATCTTCAACCACAACAAGACAAGACCCTCGCGAGGGCCAAGCCTTGCGAGGCGGACGACATCAAGACCTCTTGAAGGAGCGGCCTCCCCAGGCGGCCTCCTGAGGAGTGGAGATTTCTATGCAAGCACTCACCTCATGTGGCTGAGGAGACATCAGCCATGATGACCAAGGCCAGGCGCGCCAGTGGGCGCAGAGCGGCAGGTTTCCACTTTGGTGCCAAGGAGGCAAGCGTAGGTGCAGAGTCCCAAGGAACTAGCCAAAGGTTGCCGTTTGCGTGCAACAAGACTAGGACCGCCAAAACGACAGGATGGATGTCATTATCGAGCCCACCACGACTTCACGATCAGAAGCTTTGCAGGCGAAGACTACCTTTCGTCAAGATCATATGTACTACTTGTCCCGTTTCAAAATTGGACGTTGTGGGATCCCTTCCCACCTAAGTTTTGAGGGAAGAGGACCGAGGCCACTATAAATATAGCCTAATCACCACCAAAGAGGGGTTCGAGTCCTTGAGAGATCAGACCCCCCGAGACAGAATCCCTAGAGCTCCTCGAAAGAACAAGCCTCGTGAGGCTGTTCTTCCCCTTGTACTAGTTCATCCTCAGCCCCCCGCAAGGCTAATCCACCACAAAGCAGGAGTAGGGTTTTATACTGCAAGGTGGCCCGAACCTGGGCAAACGGCCGCGTCCATTTCCTTCTTGTTCATCGAGCTAGGTCACAAGAGAAGTAAGTCGATTGGCTAGAGAGGTTGAGTTCTTCGCACACGCCCCTGAGTTCGAACTTTTCTTGGGTCCGCGGAGCCCGAATCCGTCAACTGCTTCAGCACCTGCAGCCACTGCCACAATTGTACCTCTAGTGTCAACTCCTCCAGCTTCATAGACTTCCTCACAGGCGTTTGCAGATGCCCTCCTCTCTATGGCATCTACGCACACCAGAGCAACAAGCCAGAAAACCACTTTAGGAGATCCCGAAGATCGTGCTTAGAGTGCCATATAGCACTATATGTTTTTGAAATTTTGGTAACTTGTTGCCAATGGGGGAGAAAAGTGTATAGATCATAGGCTTTGAGAGAGAGTGAGAGTGCTTCTTGCTTTTGTTGGTTTCGTTTGCCTTGCTACTCTTACTACTTCGGTTATTTTGGTTGTCCTCCTATGCTACAATTTGTGTTATGCTCGTCAGATACTTATGTGATCATGTGTTTGATCATATTATGTTTAATGTGTGCTTGCATGATTATATCCATGAATGTTTGCATATGATCAATCACTTGTATTTTTGGTGATGAGTGCATGTTATTCAATTCTTAGCATTTTGAGCACTCCACCAAGATGTATGTGACATGGAAGAGTGACCCATGGTTCTAATCGATTGTGAATTTGCATTCAAAAGCAAATTTTAAATAATGCACAAATTTAGGGGGATCTCTTGCTTATCACATACTTCTCAAAGCGATGATATATTTCATTCATATTATCATTTATCAAAGCTTTGATCTATATGTTGCCATCAATTACCAAAATGGGGTAGACTGAAAGTGCAACTAATCCCTGGGTGGTTTTGGTAATTCATAACAACATATAGCTCATTGAACTAATATCCATTCAAGTTTAATATTTCAGAAAGTTCAATAAATGGCATGGCATGGACTAGAGATGTGCCCCCCTCAAATGCTAAGGTCACATATTGGCAAAAGCTCAAGATTCTTCATTTATATTTTAGTGATCTAAGATCACATTGAGTCCATAGGAAAGCCAATACTATTAAAAGGGGATGAGGTGTTGCTTAATGGTCCACTTGCTCAAAATGCTTAGTGATATTGCTCCAAAGCCCTCAATCACTTTTTCATTTCCAAATATGTCCAAAACCCAAAGTCAAACTCGGCCCCACCGAAATCTTCTATCCGAAGCCACTGAGTTCATTTGAGATAGCCACTACCAGAAACCCTAACACCTCGGCCACACCGATACGGATCTCGGTCTCATCGAGATGGCCGTGCAAACTCTATGTTTCTCTTCTGTAACATTTCGGTCTCACCGAAATCAGTGATCGGTCACACCGAGGTTGCTTGCCCAACTCTCTGTTTGCTCTTTGCTGAAATCGGTCTCACCGAGTTCAAACAATCGGCTTCACCGTGATGAGGTTTTGCCCTAACCCTAGCACATCGGTCCCACCGAGTTGTTCAAGTTGTTGGGTAACGTTGCATGGAAAACAAAAAAATTCTACGCACACGCAATGATCTATCCATGGAGATGCATAGAAACAAGAGGGGGAAAGTCTGTCTATGTACCCTCATAGTCCGTAAGCGGAAGTGTTAAACAACGCGGTCAACGTAGTCAAACTTCTTCGTGCTCCAACTGATCAAGTACCGAACATACGACACCTCCGTGTTCTGCACACATTTAGCTCAGTGAAGTCCTCTGCCTTCTTGATCCAGCAAGACAGCGACGTAGTGATGGTGATGTGATCTTCGCAGGGCTTCGCCTAAGCACGACGAAAATATGACCGATGGAGTAAACGGTTGACAGGGTCGCGACACACGGCAAAGACTATCTCGTGTCCTTGTGTGGCGCCCCCTCCATGTGTATATATAGGTGGGAGGGGAGAGGAAGGCAGCTAGGGCAGCCAGGGCGCGCCCCTCGGGGCTGGCCGCCGGCCCTAGGGCTCCTGCCCTCCTGTGCCCCCCCTTCCTTGTATGGACAAGGGGGAAAGTAAAGAGGGGGACAAGGAAGGAAGGGGGAGTCCAAGTCCACACTTTCCTTTCCTCCTCCCTTTCCTTTCCCTCCCCATAGGTCCGGCCACCATAGAGGGTGCACCAGCCCCTTGTGGGCTGGTGTGTTCCCTCATTTGGCCCATAAGGCCCATAACTTTGCCAAGGATGCCCGCAACTCCTTTCGATGACCAGATAAGTACCTGGTACCATCCAAAACACTTCCGGTGTCCGAATACCATCGTCCTATATATCATTCTTTACCTCTCGACCATTTCGAGACTCCTCGTCATGTCCATGATCTCATCCGGGACTCTGAACAACATTTGGTCACCAAATCATATAACTCATACTACATGATATCATCAACGAATGTTAAGCGTGCAGACCTTATGGCTTTGAGAACTATGTAGACATGACAGAGACACCTGCAAGGAGTTTCTTCATGTTCTTTACACCAATATGACCTAAACGGAAGTGACACAAATATGTTGCACTATCATTATCAACTTTACATCTTTTGGCATCAATATTATGAATATGTCCATCACTACTATCGAGATTCAACAAAAATAGACCACTCTTCAAGGGTGCATGACCATAAAAGATATTACTCATATAAATAGAACAAAAATTATTTTCTGATTTAAATGAATAATTGTCTCGCAATAAACAAGATCCAGATATAATGTTCATGCTCAACACGGGCACCAAATAACAATTATTCAGGTCTAAAACTAATCCCAAAGGTAGATGTAGAGATAGCATGCCGACGGCGATCACATCGACCTTGGAACCATTTCAGACACGCATCATCACCTCGTCCTTAGCCAATCTTCGATTATTCCATAGCTCCTATTTCGAGTTACAAATATGAGGAACCGAACCAGTATCAAATACCTAGGCGCTGTTACGAGCATTAGTAAGGTACACATCAATAATATGTATATCAAATATACCTTTCTTCACTTTGCCATCCTTCTTATTCTCCAAGTATTTGGGGTAGTTCCGTTTCCAGTGACCAGTCCCTTTGTAGTATAAGCACTTAGTTTCAGGCTTGGGTCCATCTTTGGGCTTCTTCCCGGGAGTGGCAACTTTCTTGCCATTCTTCTTGAAGTTCCCTTTCTTTCCCTTGCCCTTTTTCTTGAAACTAGTGGTCTTGTTAACATCAACACTTGATGCTCCTTCTTGATTTCTACCTCTGCAGCCTTGAGCATTACGAAGAGCTCGAGAATTGTTTTTTTATACCTTGCATATTATAGTTCATCACGAAGCCTTTGTAGCTTGGTGGTAGTGATTGAAGAACTCTGTCAATAACACAATCAACTGGAAGGTCAACTCCCAGCTAAGTCAAGTGATTATAATACCCAGACATTTTGAGTATGTGTTCACTAACAGAACTGTTCTCCGCCATCTTGCAGCTATAGAACTTGTTGGAGACATCATATCTCTCAACCTGGGCATTTGCTTGAAATATTAACTTCAACTCTTGGAACATCTCATATGCTCCATGACGTTCAAAACGTCTTTGAAGTCCCGGTTCTAAGTCGTAAAGCGTGGCACACTGAACTATTGAGTAGTCATCAGATCGAGCTTGCCAGACGTTCATAACATCAGCTTCAGCTCATGCAGCGCGCCTTTCACCTAGCGCTCCATTAAGGACATAATTCTTCTGTGCAGCAATGAGGATAATCCTCAAGTTACGGACCCAGTCCGTGTAGTTGCTACCATCATCTTTCAACTTAGCTTTCTCTAGGAACACAATTAAATTCAGGGGACGGTAGCTCAGGCCATTGATCTACAACATAGATATGCAAAACTATACGACTAAGTTCAAGATAAATTAAGTTCAATTAATAAAATTACTAATGAACTCCCATTTAAATAGACAACCCTCAAGTCATCTAAGTGATACATGATCCAAATCAACTAACCCATGTCCAATCATCACGTGAGATGGGGTAGTCAACAATGGTGAACATCTCTATGTTGATCATATCTACTATATGACTCATGTTCGACCTTTCGGTCTCCAGTGTTCCGAGACCATGTCTGTACATGCTAGGCTCGTCAAGTTTAACCCAAGTATTCCGCATGTGCAAAACCGTCTTACACCCGTTGTATTTGAACGTAGATTCTATCAAACCCGATCATCACGTGGTGCTTCAAAACAACGAACTTTGGCAATAGTGCATACTCGGGGAGAACACTTTTATCTTGAAATTTAGTAAAGGGGTGATCTTATAATGCTACCATCGTTCTAAGCAAAATAAGATGCATAAAAGATAAACATCACATGCAATCAAAATATGTGACATGATATGGCCATCATCATCTTGTGCTTTTGATCTCCATCTCTAAAGCATCATCATGATCTCCATCATCGCCGGCTTGACACCTTGATCTCCATCGTTACATCGTGGTCGTCTCGCCAACTATTGCTTCTACAACTATTGCTAAGGCATAGCGATAAAGTAAAGGAATTATATGGCGTTTACATTTCATACAATAAAGAGACAACCATAAGTGTCGTGGAATTGTCACGACAGATGTCCTAGCAGAAGGACTTAGTCATGGAGCCATCGCAGCGAGATTAGCCTGAAGGGGTTAAACCTGTCAAGGGACGCGAGAATTTTATACTAGTTCGGCCCCTTACGATAAAGGTAAAAGCCTACATCTAGTTGTGATGGGATTATTGGGGTTTCGATGACCAGGGAGCAAATACGCTTTGCCTTGGTCTCGAGTTGTTGTGTGTTGTCCCTGAACCGCCGCCGGGTCGTCCCTTTATATACACAGGTTGACGCCCGGCCGGTTTACAGAGTCCCGAGGCCAACTCATACAAGTGTTCGGCTCGGTCTCTCCCTTTCCCTATCTTATACAACTATGGCGGTTTACCACTACGGGCCCTAATCCGCCTATGGGCTTTGGGCCTCTAAGCTTTATCAGTAAAGCGCCATATTCTTGTTTTCATGGGTTTCAGTATAGTTGAGCGTGAACCGGCCCCTCCTTTGCCGTTTACACTCAATAGTTATATCCTCAACATTAGGCCCCAGATTGATTTGAACCTGTTCATGTCAATCTTCAATACTTAGAAAAATTCTTTAAGCATCTTCTAATGATTCTTGTAAACCGCCATATTGTCACCTCCCTGTAAACTTTGGTGAACCGCCGTGACGTCATCTTCTGTCACTGTAGTAAATCGTCATGATGTCATCTCTGCATAAAAAGATTTATGAATATTCCCTTCTCTTAATTAATTCCCGGAGATCGAGGTGACAACTGCACCCTCTTTTGCCGCTTCAGGCCCCTCGATTTTTGCGCCTGCCGTTTTATCCTCTTGCCTTTATAAATTGGACCGAGGGTCCTTCCATTTTTTTCCCTTGCCTCTTGTCATCTTCTTCTTCCTCACGACTCTGAAGACCTCGAGCTCCGGCGCCGCCGTCTTCCTTCGAGCACTGCATCAACAAGGCCGCTGCATCAACCTGTTCTTGATCAGATAGACTGCGCCACCCCTCCATTGCCTCCCAGCATCAGTGAGTACTCCTCTTTACAATTGTTAGATCTGCATTAGGGTTCTTCTGTTCATCGGTGTTCTTCCTCGTTTTTCCTTTTCCTCTCCTACATCTCGTAAATAGACCTGAAACTAATAGAAAAGGTATGCAGTAGAAGTTGAGCACCCCTAGTTACCCTTAGAAAACTACTTTTTACTGTGTGAGATCCTGCCCAGGCACACGGGCTCTTCTGCTGTCGCGACCTTTAGGGTTAGAAATTTTTTCCTTTTGTAAAACTGCGGTAGATCCAAAATTATATCACCATCTTGTGAAACTTGTTTCTACAACACTTAGTAGATTTCAGATTTGCTTCTTCCGTTTGTTTGGCGGTTTAACCTTTAGTAGTTGATAATCCGCCAGATACCATTAGCCCTCATTTAAACCGCCATCTTCACTTGAATAGCAGTTTCCGGTTTAACTCACATATATGCCTTGATCAAATTCCCCGGTTTAACACTGATTAGTGCACATCAACCTTCAATCGTAACCGGCCTTCACTTTTCTTTTACAGTTTGTTTTCCAAGATAACCAAGCAATTCGCCGCTGGCAACTGGGTTCCTTCCCGGATCACGGAAACACAAATCAATGGATATGTTCTGACTGGCACTTTAGCCTCAAAAAATGTCCTTCATTGGTGAGTCCCTGGCCCTGAATGCCCTCCTAAGCCTCAAGATGGAGAAGTGATTGTGTCATGCAGCATCTAGACCGAGGATTCAGCCCTCCCGGATCAAAGTTTTTCCGGGATGTCCTTGCCAGCTTTCAACTCCATCCACAAGATATTGGACCGAATTATGTGTCCAACATATGCAATTTTCAAGTATTTTGTGAAGTTTACCTTCAAGAAAAACCATCTGTTGAGCTCTTCTGGGACTTTTCTATCTAAACCGCCGAACTGAGTTCTCTGATGGTCCCAACACTGAACTTGGTGGGGTGTCAATCCAGAAGAGGAAAGAAGTTGATTTCCCTCATGCAAAACATCACAGCCACCCCAAAGACTGGAACCAAACATGGTTTTATTGTCAGAACACTGCTCCTACTGGAGAAAATCCTTTGCCGGGTTACCGTGCTCACCGGCTTAGCAACGGCCACCCGTTACCTCAACGACTAACTGCAAAAGAACGACAAGCTTACGCACCTCAACTCTCCAAGCTCCGGGCTCTCCTAGCCGACAGTTTAACTGGTGTTGACCTCGTTCGCTGCTGGGTTTCATGGAGTATCCTACATTTAAGCCGCCGCTCCGGGTTGATGCATAAGTATACTGACGACATCAAGGATCCTCGACGGTTTAATGAAATAGAAATGACTGATGATGAAGTCACTGAGTCTGTGGAGAAGATGCTAGATGAACCGATCGCTGCATGCAGCAAAACTGGGTTGCACCCTTTTTACGCCTCCAACAAACCGCCAACGGTAATTTTTTTAACCTTGTGCCTTTTGATCCGTCTCTGCTTTAACACTGCTATAATAATCCTTTATTTAATTTTATAGGCCAAAGATTCCTTCTGGAAGAGGACAGCTCAAGATAAACCGACGAGGGCACCTCGTGCCAAAAGCAAAGTCACAAAGAGACTAGCCAAGCAGAAAACCACCGAGTCCTCTCATCCGCCCGAAGATATCGAGGAATCGGAACAAGAGGTAGAACTTGACTTCCTTGGTTTATTTTTCGTACATCTTATTGACAATAACTATTACCAGGATGATGCGGAAGCCAGTCGTGCCGACCATGTAGAGGTAATCTCCCTTTCCTCCGATTCAGATCATGTGCCGGTTCAAAAACTTCGCCGTGCAGTTCGGAAAGTAAAATACTCTCACCCTCTTGCTCATCTGGATCCAAAATTTTCTTTGAAGACACAACAACATGAAGGTCGTCGCACAACCCGGCACAGTGGCCAACAAGTCACTTCCTCCGGTTTACCAGACACTCTAACCCGGAAACGTCGTCCAGGGGTCTCTTCCTCTTTTAATAAACCTTGTCCCTTGGCAGGTTGCTTCCGATACCCACTTAATCCGTCTGATTCGAATTATCAGGTGACTTCCAGTTCTTCATCTGGCGACTCATCAACCTATCAATTGCCTCCCCTCAAGATCGTCGCTGGGTAAGTATGCTGCCCTTCAGCTTTTTTCCTTCATGCGTCGGTTCACCATACTAATCTTTCTTTGATATTGTAGTGCCATAGCCCGACTGAGCAAGAAAGCCAAAACCAGTGCCCCCAATGATGAAATTGAACCGGAGAGGGCCCCAGAAGCTGCTGGCAGAGACACTGATACTGTCATGGATGATTCTGCCCCACAAGGTCCAAACACTGATGCTGATCCGCTAGAAGCTGACCCAGCTACTCATGTTGATCCATCAAGCCCACATGCTACTCCTCCAAGTCCAACTGCTAATCCGCCGAGCCCAGCTGTTGATCCGCCCAGGGATATTGTTAATCCGCCGAGCCCGTCAAAATGTGGCAATGATGATGTTATTATCACCGGTACTGCTCATACCGTTCTAGGCAATCCGGTTGCCTTATCAAAGCATACTCCCAAGGAGGAATTTGCTGCTATGGGCAAGGGGAAAGGGAAGACAGATTTATCCAACTATGTTAACCTTTCTGCCCAGGAGCTTCATTCCGGATTCCTAAACCGCCTATACACAAGCTGAGATTATGAGGCCGGTTTGGTGAACATGATGAAGGAGCTATCAGGTAATCTTAAACACTGCAATCCTTCTTGTTCTGTATATCTACTTCATTGCAGCCCCCAAGGGCCGGTTTGTCTCTTGAAGGTAAACCAGGACTTTTAAGATAAAGAACACTTGAACTGAGTAGTCCCCAAGGGCCGGTTTATCTCTTGAAGATAAACTGGTACTTTTATGTTCCATACTGGATTTTGTTAATTCCCTGGCCTGTGTATTTTCTGATCAAACACACATTAGCCCCCAAGTGCCAAGATTAATTCTTCTATTGATCCTTGGGACTTCAAATAATCAGCAGTAAAGAAGCAATCCACATTAGCCCCCAAGTGCCAAATGTATAACTGGTTATATGCTTGGGACTTTTGAGAAAAATATTAACATCCTCATCATCTGACTGTTGCAGGCTGATATAAACCACCAAGGTTCTCAAATTTCTGATCTTCAAGAGAATATCAAGTCCCAGCAAGCAGAGACCTCCAAGGCTAAAGAGGAGCTAAAAGGTGCTTTAATAGCCATGGAACAACTGAAGAACGGTTTCAAGACTGAACGTGCCAACTGGGAAACTGAAAAGGCTGCTTTGTTGAAGCGGGCTGAAGATGCTGAGGCAGCTCTTAAACCGGTGGCAGAAGAGCTAACCGGGTTAAAACATCAAGTAAATGCCATGATGTCTGCGATATTTGGTAAGTACCTTGTGTACAGAGCTTGATTATCCATCTCTAAAATATACAGTTTAACAGTGAATTCTTAAACCGTTTCAGGTAGCCGTGTTGCTCATCTGGGTGCTGACATGCGGATGAAGCTTAAGGAAGCATATACCTTGATAGAGCAACTGTATACCGGTGCCCAACGAGTTATCTACGCAGTCTCATACAACAAATCGGCACCAACATCGATCAAGGAGACACTAGCCAAATTGTCGATGACACCGACGCAAATAGAAGAAATGAAGCGATCTGCTGCCAGGGCTGGCGCTTTGTTGGCACTGACTCGGGCCAAAGCATGGATAGCTGACCTAGATCCAGTTGATATTGCCAAGGGATATCCTGGTGAACAAGAAAATGGGTCAGAATTTGATAATGAAGCCCTCAAAGCCCTGACAAAGGAGATGCGTCCGCTGGCAAGTCAATTGGCGGAAGAGGCTAACTTGATTGTTCATCGGTCCTTCTATGATGCCAACAACCAACGGATTGACACTGCTGTGAAAGAAGCGCGAAACCTTATCCCGCCAATCCGTAAGCACACTTATGCCCCTAACGTTGAACCGTCCGAACTTATAAGTGAAGAGGCTGTCTTTCGAGCTTTAACTCGGATTGATTGGACCATCGTTGACTTCCAGCCACTGGATGGGGAGGAGGAGGTTGAAACAATGCCAGAAGATCCATCCACCTCTCGTCAACCCGGTGATGAGTCTTAATCCGACAACCAGGTTGATGTTCACAGATTGTGTGCTGTGTAAAGAACAATCACTTATTTTGGGCCTTAAAGTGCCTTGTAATAGTCTAGTTGGCATACTTTGATCTGCTACCATCTTGCACTGATATATGACTTTGTTTGATCCGCCATGATATTTGTGGTGCTGGCTTATATATCTTCATAATATTATGCAATCCTTGTGTCTGCATAAAAAAAATCTGTCCGGGCGGTTTACCGCCGGACGGGTCATAATGCCAAATACACAACCTGGTAGGTAACCAAGGTTGTAAAAATAGCAAAAATAGATCATAACTATGATATGAAATTATGCTGTTGGTTTACCAACTTGATTTTAGTAAGGGTGAACACCCAACTCTTTTAATGTTCATAACTTCCACCATGCAGTGCTGGTATGTATTAAGTCACACCGGGTTGTGATGAACACCGGATGATCATACTGGCGACATGTAGTCAAAGCCAGACCGGATTGAAAGATCCTAGTTCACCATTGATTATAAGCTTAACAGATGATAACTGTAAGCCACACCGGGTTAAGAAACACCGGGTTGAGATGAAGACATATAGTCTGGCTGGGCCGAAAGACGCCGGCTTACTTTAAAAGTTGATCAATAAAGATAAAACTTGCAAAAACGAAAGCGAATAAAAACTTGTAGTCGAGGCTTTTCGAGGGCTGCCATGCCCAAATTTGAGGCTTTTCATGGGCTGCCAGGCCACTGAGTTAAACCATTTGACAAAGCCTTTTAAGATGGGCCTCCAACTAACCAATCATCGTTTTAACTTTGACAATTTCAGGTTCTCAATGAGAGTAACTTGTCAAACGTTCGGCGGGTCGTGCCAGGATTACCTGGATAGGAGTGGCTTACTTGATGAAGGCAGGTTAACCCGGGGTTTTAGGTGAATACACCAGGCTTCCAAGCTGTGGGTCGATACCCAATTACAAGGGTCCTTTCAAACTCTTTGTTACTTTACAGAAAGAGCCCCCAAGTAACTTTGTGAGCTGTACTCAATGGGTGCCTATGTTTGAGTCGTGCTTTTAGCAAAAGAACTCTCTTTGGCCCCTTGGGTGTGAAGCTCCCAAGCTGTATGATGGCATGATAGACGGTTTAATGGACAAAACGGGTCATCGCTTTGGAAGCAGAAGCCCCCTTGTAACCAAGAAATATTGGAAAAAAACGGCAGAGGCCCTGCTTGTAGCAAGGATGCCGGTTTATTATATTGAGCATAATATATACATTGTCGAAATATGTACATAAGAAGAGCCTATAGCTCAGGTGTAGTAAGGCCAAACGAGAGCTATGTTCCATGGCCACCAGGTCTCCTCCTTAGAACTGCGTGAGTCTTCTCGAACGTCAATGAGGTAGTATGATCCGTTGTGCAGATTCTTGCTGACCACAAAGGGCCCTTCCCAAGGTGGGGATAACTTGTGCATATCGGTCTGATCCTGGATGAGCCGGAGCACTAAATCGCCTTCTTGAAAGGTTCTTGTTTTAACCCGGGTGGTTGTGATAACGCCATAGGTCCTGCTGATAAACCGCCGAACGAGCCAAAGCCATGTCCCGCTTGTCATCTAACAGGTCTAGCGCCTCCTAGCAACCTTGCTCATTGTCTGCTTCAACATAATTGGCAACCCAGGGTGAATCATGACGAATATCACTTGGGAGGACTACCTCTGCCCCGTAAACCATGAAAAAAGGTGTATAGCCCGTAGATCGGTTTGGGGTGGTATTTATGCTCCATAACACAGATGGTAATTATTCCACCCAACAACCCGGCGTCCGCTTCAAAGGAACCATAAGCCGGGGCCTTATACCCTTTAAAATTTCCTGATTAGCTCGCTCAGCTTGACCATTAGATTGGGGGTGAGCCACAGACGCTACATCAAGCCGGATGTGCTCTCGTTGACAAAATTCCTCCATCTCTCCTTTAGAAAGGTTCGTGCCATTATCTGTGATAATTCTATGTGGAAAACCAAAATGGAATATCACCTTTTTGATGAACTGAACCGTCGTGGCTGCGTCAGATTTGCTTACTGGCTCCGCTTCAACCCACTTAGTAAACTTGTCAACCGCCACCAAGAGGTGGGTCTTCTTATCCTTGGATCGCTTAAAAGGACCCACCATATCAAGCCCCCAAGTAGCAAACGACCAAGTTATTGGAATCATCCATAGCTCTTGAGCCGGAACATGAGCTCGGCGTGAAAACTTCTGACAAGCATCACACCGCTTTACCAGGTCCTCAGCATCGGCATGAGACGTCAACCAGTAAAAACCATGACAAAAAGCTTTAGCCACCAAGGATTTTCAACCAGCGTTATGGCCACAATCTCCTTCGTGGATCTCGTGTAAAATCTCACGGCCTTCTTCAGGAGAAACGCAACGCTGAAACGCCCCTGAAACACTGCAATGATGCAACTCGCCATTGACGATTGTCATGGACTTGGATCGCCAGACTATGTGTCTGGCCAGAACTTCATCTTCTAGGAACTCGCCCTGGTTCATATATGCCAAGTATGGAACCGCCCAATCTGGAATGATATGTAAAGCGGCCACCAACTATGCCTCCGGATCAGGAATGGCGAGGTCCTCCTCTGTAGGTAACTGAACCGACGGGTTATGCAAGACATCGAGGAAGGTATTAGGTGGCACCGGTTTACACTGAGATACCAACCGGCTTAAAGCATCAGTTGCCTCATTTTTGCGCCGATCAATGTGCTCCACTTGATATCCCTTAAAGTGAGCAGCAACAATATCCACCTCTCATCGGTAAGCCACCATGAGTGGATCCTTGGAATCCCAAGTACCTGAAACCTGCTGGGCTACCAGGTCTGAGTCTCCAAAGCATCGTACGCGGCTTAAGTTCATCTCCTTAGCCACTCGAAGACCATGGAGTAAGGCTTCATACTCAGCAAAGAACATAATGAATTTTATCACCTCGAGGGGAAGTAAGGACAACTCCAGCCCCCGAGCCCTCCAATTGCCTGGACCCATCAAAGTGAATAGTCCAGAATGTACTGTCCGGTTTGTCCTCCGGTATCTGCAACTCTGTCCAATCATTGATAAAATCCACAAGGGCCTGGGATTTGATTGCCGTTCGAGGCATATACTTCAAACCGTGTGGTCCAAGTTCAATATCCCACTTAGCAACCCGGCCAGTTGCTTCCCTGTTCTGGATTATATCCCCCAAAGGAGCAGAACTGACCACTGTGATGGGATGACCTTGAAAGTACTGTTTAAGCTTCCTACTTGCCATAAAAACCCCATACACCAGCTTCTGCCAATGCGGATATCTTTGTTTTGACTCAGTGAGCACTTCGCTGATATAATAAACCGGCCTTTGAACCGGGTATTCCTTCCCAGCCTCCTTGCGCTCTACCACAATAGCAACACTGGCAGCCCGGGCATTAGCAGCCACATATAATAGCAGTGGCTCCTTATCAACTAGAGCGGCAAGAACCGGCGGTTCAGCCAACTGCTTCTTCATGTCTTCAAACGCCGCATCAGCAGCCTCGCTCCAGACAAAATTGTTTGTCTTCTTCAACATCTGGTACAGAGGGATCGCCTTTTCTCCCAACCTGCTGATAAACCGGCTCAGAGCCGCGATACGACCCGCCAGACGTTGAACATCATTAATACATGCCGGTTTAGCCAGAGATGTGATAGCCTTGATCTTATCCGGATTAGCCTCAATCCCCCGGTTGGACACCAGAAAACCCAAGAGCTTGCCAGCCGGTACAGCGAAAACACACTTAGCCGGATTGAGCATCATTTTATAAACTCTCAGATTATCAAAGGTTTCTTGCAAATCAGATATGAACGTCTCTGCTTTCCTGGACTTGACCACAATATCGTCCACATACGCATGAACGTTGCGCCCAATGTGAGTATGAAGACAATTCTGCACACAACGTTGATAAGTTGCCTGGGCACTCTTGAGCCCAAAGGGCATAGATACATAGCAGAAGGCTCCAAAGGGAGTAAAGAAAGCTGTCTTCTCCTGGTCCTTAACTGCCATCTTGATATGATGATAACCAGAATAAGCATCCAAAAAACTCAAACGCACACAACACGCCGTAGCATCAATGATTTGATCAATACAAGGGAGGGCAAAGGGATCGGCTGGGCAAGCTTTGTTCAAATCTGTGTAATCCACACACATACGCCAAGTGCCGTTTTTCTTAAGTACCAGCACCGGATTAGCCAGCCACTCTGGGTGAAACACTTCCAGAATAAACCCTGCTGCCAGTAGCCGGGCTACCTCTTCCCCAATGGCCTTACGTCGTTCCTCATTAAAGCGGCGAAGAAACTGTTTGACCGGTTTGAACTTCGGATCAATATTAAGAGTGTGCTCAGCGAGTTCCGTCGGTACACCTGGCATGTCAGAAGGTTTCCATGCAAAGATGTCCCGGTTCTCACGGATGAACTTGATGAGCGCGCTTTCCTATTTGGGATCCAAGTTGACGCTGATGCTGAACTGCTTGGATGAATAGCCAGGAACAAAATCAACCAATTTAGTCTCATCAGCCGATTTAAACTTTAAAGCCGGATCATGCTCTGTAGTGGGCTTCTTTAGAGAGGTCATGTCTGCCGGATCAACATTGTCCTTATAAAACTTCAACTCTTCCGTTGCACAAACCGATAGGCCGCATCACCTTCCTCACACTCCAAAGCGATCTTATGGCTAACATAAACCATGATGGTCCCTTTGTGACCCGGCATCTTGAGCTGCAGATAAACATAACATGGCCTTGCCATGAATTTAGCGTAAACTGGTCGTCCAAATAAAGCATGATACGGACTTCTGATCTTGACCACTTCAAAGGTCAGCGTATCGGATCTTGAATCATGATCATCTCCAAAAACCACCTCCAGAGCTATCTTACCAACTGGGTAAGCCGACTTACCAGGCACCACTCCATGAAAAAGGTGTTTGACAGTCTAAGATTCTTATCTGTCAACCCCATACACCGAAAAGTTTCATAGTACAAGATATTGATACTGCTCCCACCGTCCATGAGTACCTTGGTAAACTTATAACCTCCCACCTGCGGTGCAACCACCAAAGCTAGGTGACCCGGATTGTCAACCCGGGGCGGATGATCCTCCCTGCTCCAAATAATAGGCTGCTCAGACCAGCGTAGATAACGGGGCACTGTTGGTTCAATAGAGTTAACTGCCCTTTTATGGAGTTTCTGATCTCGCTTGCACAATCTAGTAGTGAAGACATGATACTGTCCACCGTTTAACTGCTTTGGGTTGCTCTGATAACCCGACTGCTGTTGATTCCCCTAATTACCCTATTGATGGTTACGACCTTTATATTCTGATTGCCCTGATTATTCTGAAATCCTGAGTTTGAACCGCCACCACGGTAACCTGGCCCGTGAAATCCTGGACCGAAACCACTAGATGGACCTTGATCATACCGAAAAAGATCAGAATTTTTGAATTCCCTCATGATGTGGCAATCCTTCCAAAGGTGTGTAGCTGGAGCCTCCTTTGTCCCGTGCTTTGGGCAAGGCTGGTTTAACAGGCATTCCAGATTTATTCCTCCACCGTGCTGGGGCGGTTTACCCTTACGGCGCTTCATATTACCCTGCATACTGGTGTTAGCCACAAAATTAGAATTGTCCGCTTTACGCTTACCATTGTTTCCGTGGCCTGCCTGGTTATGCTGTCCCTTTGAACCGGCATTCTTCGTTCCCTTCTCCTGTTTCTCTTCATCAGAGTCAGGGTCCTTGGTATTATCAGAATCAGCATACTTAACCAAAGCCGCCATGAGTGTTCCCATATCATTGCAGTGACGCTTGAGCCATCCCAACTTCATCTTTAGTGACTTTAACCGGTAATTGCCCTCCAACATCACAATTGCTGTATCCGGATTGATGCGGCCGGATGAATGCAAAATTTCTGAAACCCGGCGCACCCAATGGGTTGTTGATTCATTCTCTCCTTGGACACAAGCCGCCAGATCTACAATGGACATAGGTTTCTTGCATGTATCTTTGAAGTTTGCTATGAACTTGGCCTTCAACTCATCCCATGAATTGATCGAGTTACCAGGCAGGCTCTTCAGCCAGGTGCGAGCCGTACCTTCTAGCATCATGGTGAAGTATTTTGCACACGCCGCTTCATCCACATCTAGCATCTCCATTGCCATCTCATAACTCTCCACCCACGCCTCGGGGGGCTAATCAGCGGTATAATTAGGCACCTTGCGTGGCCCTTTGAAATCCCTGGGCAACCACACATTACGGAGAGCCGGGATGAGACACGACACTCCCCAAGAGCTGAAGGCAAGCCCTGTCCCTCACTCTACTAATGCCGCTGGCTGAACCGGGGCGAGTTGATGACGACCCACGTGTTGCGCTGCGAATGCAACCTCCCTTCGCGCTCTGCCATTGTCCACCACATCCTGAGCATTCAAACCGCCGTTCGCCGGATTAGGCCCTCGAGGGGCATCACGACACCGCGCACTACTTGACACGGCCGGTTCGTCTATATGCCTGATATAACTCTTGCTCGGACGAGGGGTTGAATGTATTCTGTCTCGGCTGTACGAATAAGCCTGTTGCTGTACAACGGCGGTCTGAAGAAGATCCCTGGCTCGTCAAGTCTCAATCACTGCTAACGAATCACCCTCCATCGGAATAGCCGCCAAATGTGATGCTGCTGCGATCATATTATCAAAAGGGCTGGAAAAGTGACCCGGTGGTGTTGCTACATATTGCGGCGGGTTGTCCGTCCGTCAAGGCGGGTCCATCGTCCGTGGCTGATTCGGCGCCGCCCCAGCTGCCTTGGCCGGTTTACTCCTGCCGGATTGCTAGGCCCAGCTCCTGGTGTACCGAAGAGATTCAGACCCTCGTAAATTTGTGGCAGTCGAGACCGGTACTTCCTTCTCATAACTTCGTTTGACGCGTTCTGATCCAACATAAGCCCGTAATTCTGCGCCTGGATCAGTTGTGATTGGGCATCCAAAGCGGCCCGCTCTTCATCCATCCTAGCCTCCTCAGCTGCCAAGTCAGCTTTGGCCTGAGTTATCTGATCCCTTAGCTTCGTGATATCTGCATTATGCTGAAAGTCTCTGGAGTCACCGCTGTGGTCAACAATGCCGTCAAATTGTCCAGTAAACTGGCAAGAACTTGAGCCAGCCGGCGCACCGGGCCTCCCGCCGCGGCTGCCGATCTGGAGACCATTGCTGCTGTAGATGAAGATTGCACGGTGGGATGTGTACCAGCCATGAAGATTGCAACCCGGTTTGGCTATTCAAGGGGACCCGGAATACTGTCGCCATCGGAATATCCCTAAATCCGGCCATCTTGCAGTTGGTATAACGACTCGGTTTCGCCAGTGGACAATTCGCCATCTGAGTAGATGGCTGTCTCGCCGTCGGACACCGGTTCAGATTCCGCTCCATGGATGAATCCCACGAACGCACGCTTCATGGCAGGCTGAACCCGGGCAGGACTTGCATGCTGAGCCGTCTCGACGAGGTCGGTGGAGATGTCCGGCTCAGGGCCCGGTTCGCTGATCTTGCCAATGAAAACGTGAATTCCGCCAAAGGGGACCCGGTACCCGTACTCGATTGAGCCGTCCTCGGGGCCCCAGCCCGCGTCATCGATGTAAAGCTTGCCGCGACGAATCTTGGTCATCTGGCCACCCGCGTACCCTTTGAGTCCTTCAAAGTTGCCCTTCAAGAACTCGAAACCATCGTGCAATAGCCCCACGGTGGGCGCCAACTGTCGTGGAATTGTCACGGCAGATGTCCTAGGAGAAGGACTTAGTCGTGGAGCCATCATAGCGAGATTAGCCTGAAGAGGTTAAACCGGACAAGGGACACGAGAGTTTTATACTAGTTCGGCCCCTTACGATGAAGGTAAAAGCCTACGTCTAGTTGTGATGGGTTTATTGGGGTTTCGATGACCAGGGAGCAAATACGCTTTGCCTGGGTCTCGAGTTGTTGTGTGTTATCCCTGAACCACTGTCGGGTCGTCCCTTTATATACACAGGTTGACGCCCGGCCAGTTTACAGAGTCCCGAGGCCGACTCATACAAGTGTTCGGCTCGGTCTCTCCCTTTCCCTATCTTACCATACAAGTTATACAACTATGGCGGTTTACCACTACGGGCCCTAATCCGCCTCTGGGCTTTGGGCCTCTAAGCTTTATCAGTAAAGCGCCATCTTCTTGTCTTCATGGGTTTCAGTATAGTTGAGCGTGAACCGGCCCCTCCTGGGCAGTTTACACTCAATAGTTATATCCTCAACAATAAGGCTCCTGTCGGTTGCCGATAATTTACAAAACATGATTATCTCATACAATAACGTATATCACATCATGTCTTGACCATATCACATCACAACATGCCTTGCTAAAACAAATTAGACGTCCTCTACTTTGTTGTTGCAAGTTTTACATGGCTCCTACGGGCTTCTAGCAAGAACCGTTCTACACAAAAACCACAATGATGTTTCATCAAGTTCGCTGTTTTAACCTTCTTCAAGGACCGGCCATAGTCAAATTTGATTCAACTAAAGTAGGAGAAACAGACACCCGCCAGCCACCTTTATGCAAAACTAGTTGCATGTCAGTCAGTGGAACCGGTCTCATGTGCGTGGACATGTAAGGTTGGTCCGGGCCGCTTCATCCCACAATACCACCGAATCAAAATGATACGTTAGTGGTAAGCAGTATGACTATCACTGCCCATAACTCTTTGGGTGCTACTCGTGCATATCACCTACGCATAGACCTGGCTCGGATGACACTGTTGGGAAACGTTGCATGGAAAACAAAAAAAATTCTACGCGCACGCAATGATCTATCCATGGAGATGCATAGCAACGAGAGGGGCAGAGTGTGTCTACATACCCTCGTAGACAGTAAGCAGAAGAGTTAGAAAACACAGTTGATGTAGTCGAACTTCTTCATACTCCAACCGATCAAGTACTGAAGGCACAACACCTCTGCATTCTGCACACGTTCAGCTCGGTAACGTCCTCTGCCTTCTTAATCCAGCAAGACAACGAGGTAGTAGATGAGTTCTGGCGGCACGATGGTGTGATGACGCTGATGGTGATGTGATCTCCGCAGGGCTTCGCCTAAGCACTATGAAAAAATGACCGAGGGAGTAAATGGTGGATGGGGGAGCCGCACATGGCTAAGACAATGTTGTGTCCTCGTGTGGCGCACCCTCCCCATGTATATATAGGTGGGAGGGGAGAGGGAGGCTGCCAGGGCAGCCAGGACGCGCCCCTAGGGGGTGGCCACCGGCCCTAGGGCTCCTGCCCTCCTGCGCCTCCTTTCCTTTTATGGACAAGGGGAAAGGAAAGAGGGGATAGAGGGAAGGAAGGGGGACTCCAACTCTACACTTTCCTTTCCTGCTCCCTTTCCTTTCCCTCCCCATAGGGCCAGCCACCATAGAGGGTGCACCAGCCCCTTGTGGGCTGGTGTGTTCCCTCAATTGGCCCATAACGCCCATAACTTTGCCGGGGATGCCTGAAACTCCTTCCGGTGACCCGATAAGTACCCGGTACCCTTCGAAACACTTTCGTGTCCGAATACCATCGTCCTATATATCAATATTTATCTCTCGACCATATCGAGACTCCTCTTCATGTTTGTGATCTCATCCGAGACTACGAACAATATTCAGTCACCAAATCATATAACTCATATAGCACTATATCATCAACGAACGTTAAGCGTGTGGACCCTACGGGTTCGAGAACTATGTAGACATGACCGAGACAACTCTCCGGCAATAACCAATAGCGGAATCTAGATGCCCATATTGGCTCCTACATATTCTACGAAGATCTTTATCGATCGAACCATTATGACAACATACGTAATTCCCTTTGTCCATCAGTATGTTACTTGCCCGAGATTCGATCGTCGGTATCTTCATACCTAGTTCAATCTTGTTACTGGCAAGTCTCTTTACTCGTTCCGTAATACATCATCTTGTAACTAATTCATTAGTCACTTTGCTTGCAAGGCTACTTATGATGTGTATTATCGAGAGGGCCCAGAGATACCTCTCCGATACAGTTACGTTGTGACTTTTGATAGCACACAAGGTATTCCTTTGGTATCCGGGAGTTGCATAATCTGAAAGTCGAAGGAATATGTATTTGACATGAAGAAAGCAATAGTAATAAAATTGGATGATCCTTATGCTAAGCTAACGGATGGGTCTTGTCCATCACATCATTCTCCTAATGATGTGATGCCATTATCAAATGACAACACATGTCTATGGTTAGGAAACCTTAACCATCTTTGATCAATGAGCTAGTCTAGTAGAGGCTTACTAGGGACACAGTATTTGTTTATGTATTCACACATGTATTTAGGTTTCCAATCAATACAATTATAGCATGAATAATAAACCTTTATCATGAATAAGTAAATATAAAATAACAACTTTATTATTTTCTCGAGGCATATTTCTTTCACCAGTCGGTCCCACCGAGATTTCTAACGTTCAGATTTTGAACTAAATCGGTCTCATGAGTTCTTCTATTCGGTCTGACCGAGTTGGGTCAAATGCCTGTAACGGTTGTATTTTGTGTGGAGGCTATATATACCCCTCCACCCCCTTCTCCATAAGTGAGAGAGCCATTAGAATGTGCCTACACAGCCACCATTTTCTTAGAGAGAACCACCTACTCATGTGTTGAGATCAAAATATTCCAATCCAACCACAAGAATCTTGATTTCTAGCCTTCCCCAAGTTGCTTTCCACTCAAATCATATTTCCACCATATCCAAATCTGTGTGAGAGAATTGAGTGTTGGGGAGACTGTCATTTGAAGCACAAGAGCAAGGAGTTCATCATCAACACAACATCTATTACCTTTTGGAGAGTGGTGTCTCCTAGATTGGTTAGGTGCCGCTTGGGAGCCTCCGACAAGATTGTGGAGCTGAACCAAGAAGTTTGTAAGGGCAAGGAGATTGCCTACTTTGTGAAGTTCTACCCGCGTGAGGCAAGTCCTTCGTGGGTGATGGCCATGGTGGGATAGACAAGGTTGCTTCTTCGTGGACCCTTCGTGGGTGGAACCCTTCGTGGACTCATGCAACCGTTACCCTTCGTGGGTTGAAGCTCCATCAATGTGGATGTACGATAGCACCACAATCAGAACCACGCCAAAAATCTCTATGTCATCATTGCGTTTGCACTCTCCAAACCCTTCCCTTTACCTTCATATGCCATGTTTTACTTTCCGCTGCTACACTCTTAGAATTGCATGTGTAGGTTGATTGCGTGACTTGTGCTAAGTTGCTAAAATCTGCCCACAACTAAAATTGGGAAAAGGTTAGATTTTTATTTGTTCAAGTAGTCTAATGACCCCCTTGTTCAACACGACTCGTGGGGAAACCAGGAATTCATTCAATTCCAGGTTAATGAAGAAGCAAAGAAGATATCAGGGAAGACATTGATCCCGCTGTGGCGTGGTCGAAGTGCCTGCCTATGCATTTGCTAGGGCCTACCCCAATGATGCCCGACAGCGCGTATGGCCCAGGCCCGGGGGCTCCTGTCGGTGCAACTAACATCCGCATTTTTTGACGGACTCATACAGAGGCGTGCTGACGATCATCCATTCAGCACCAACATGTAACACAAGGCCGAGCCAGAGAAGCCGCTCTTCGTGAGATCAAGGATTGTATCAAGAAGACCGAGCCAACATACATGACAAAGATTCCAAGGGAAGTGTCCTTTGTTGATCAGACGAGGCCGGCAAGGTCGATGCGTTATCTAAAAGTAGGATCAAGCCACTCCAGCCATGTCGCCGGGACGGCCAGAGACCGAAGCACGCACCCCTACAAGAAGGCCTGGCAAGCCTTGCCCCCGACAGGCATAGGCCAGTTACCACTGCTACACCGCACCACGATGCCAGTCACTTATCGATGCGGTATCGAGCC